>NW_026933306.1:0-5599 GCF_032062105.1 Saccostrea cuccullata | reverse complement strand
AAAATTCTGCGCGATGATGACTGCGCGCACGTTTTCTGTAATTTTTTACATATATTCTATAATTACATCTGTGTAAAGTTAAATTGCCGTGGTACGAATTGATTACCAAAGCGATTTTCTTAAAAAGTACAATGTACCTTCAAGAAAATTTGAAACGTGTTCTCATTTTTTGAACTTTCAGAAATTACTATATTGGTACTACAAAGTCGTGTAAAGTTAAATTGCCGTGGTACGAATTGATTACCAAAGCGATTTTCTTAAAAAGTACAATGTACCTTCAAGAAAATTTAAAACGTGTTCCCATTTTTTGAACTTTTAGAAATTACTATATTGGTACTACAAAGTCGTAAATATTTTTTTTCCCATTAAGGCTCCTTAATAAACAGCATGAAAAATATTAAAATAAATAAATAAATAAATAAATAAATAGATAAATAAATAAATAAAAGAACACATGCATACAAATGTTTACACATTCAGCACAGAAAGAAGAAGAATGATTATAAAAACAAATATTTTTCAAGCAAAAAGTTGTACATGTTGTTGAAAATCGACTTTTTACTTTTGATTTCATTAATATTGACACAAAATTGTTACTATGTGGTGATAAAGTTTTACCTTTGCAAACTAATATAAACATTTTTACAACTGTTCACAAATTTACAGATGATCTTATTAGTCACTGTACAAGTTATATCTATTTTTTATTATCATTGATGACATTTTGTAATTAATCTAAGTAATATGTTTGATATCTTGTATGATGTGGAGGAGCGGGTTTTTTTTTTCTTTTAGAAAATATTGCGCGCGTTTTCTGTAATTATTCGTTATTTCTCATCTGTAAAGTTGAATTACCATGGAACGCCCAGATCACCGAAGCGATTTTTTTATTAAAGTTTTCATATCGGGCGCGTTTTCTGTCATTCCGAAGCATTTTTTTTTAAAGGTGAGTCACCTTTTGGAAAATACCGCGTTTTCTGTAATTATTCGCATGTGTTGTCATGCTAATATTCTATAATTACATCTTTGTGAAGTTAAATTGCCATGACACGACTTGATTACCGAAGCGATTTTTTTAAATCAAAGAAAATACCACGTGCGCTTTCTGTAATTACCGAAGCGATTTCATAGTTCCGTTCACCTTTTAAAAAAATATTGCGCGCGTTTTCTGTAATTTATTTGTTATTTCACACCTGTATAAAGTTCGTTTTCTGTAGTTGCATGTTTTTGTATGTGTTGCTATGAGAATATTCTATAATTATCCTGAGTTTAATTTTCCTATAAATTGACGAAATCCTAGCTATTTCTCACCATTTTAAATGACTTGTCTCATCCATACAGTCATTAACAAAAGATCACTGAAGTAAGTTTAATAGATCTAGAAAACAATCTTGTAAATAATACATTTTATATACTGATGTAGGTTTTCGACGACAAACTTAATTCGCTCAAAAGCGAGATTAGTAGATTATGTACACTGTCGATGTGCGATAGGATGGATACACTAACCTAATAAACACTTATCACATTAAAAAAAAATTGTTTACGTGTAATCTGAGTAACCAGATTTATTATTACACAGATACAATAATCTTCGAGTGTCTGTAATTTATTAACTACATGTTGAAATATCACATTGTAATGAACAACACAGTGTGTCTGTCGTTATGAACTATGAGCACAATTCATAGTAAAAAAAAAGTTTGTGTCATTGGCATTATTATTTAATCACCACTAGCCGCCAATATCTGTCATCATTTTGAATATTTGTTCTAAGGTTTGCGTTAGACAACAGAGAGAGTGTTTTTCGTAATATATATATGTCATCATTTTAATCAAAACTATAAGGCTTTACAATGTACACTGTTTTTTTACCCCATGATCCACACCCGGTCATGTGACAATACGTTAGCGCTTAAAATTTTTTCTGCACGTGCAGACTGATCAACGGCGCGGATTTTGCAGCAGAAGTGGGGTAGATGCATCACACTGATGATGAATAGGCCTATGTGTTTGATGCTGATTATTGTTTTTAACTTTGTGTTAAATGAAACGGGTGCCCTTCCTCTGAAATGTGGAATTTGCATTTCAAATGGAGACGGTGTAGCGGACTGCAGTCGAACATCCTTGACATGTATTCGCGTATTTAGTCCTGACAGTGAAACAAAGATTCGAGAAGTGTATGTATCGAGGTGTTCTCAGAAAATATTCCCCGGAAAGTGGCAGAAGTTTACAAAGAAACTTGGGCCTGGGAATGCAGTGCCATGCAATGGTAAATTTGTTTATTATTTATCTATTAATTGATACCCACGCGGCGCAAGTCATACATATACACATATAGTATGCAGATAAAATTTCTTTGCATTGTTTAGGAATTAATTTGTTGCTCTCACACGGTTGGGGATCCTTACAGCGCTAAATAGCCATGACAAGGTTGAGTTTATTTTTAGCAGAGGAATCCCCAGACCTATTTTTTCGGAACACCTCGGTAGTTCAGGTTTCGATCACGTGAACACTTCATGGTACGACTCGTGAAACTATCGATGTGTGTGTAGTTGCAGGTGTAAAAAACACAACATATCTTTGTATTAGGTCTATTATTGGTAGAATTTGTACAGGCTAACTTCATCGCTTTTGCTCGGACATTGACATCATGCATCACAGTGTAGGGGGCGATACGATATGAACTTTTCATACCCAGAGTTATCGTTCGTACCTATAAAATGTGGTACGAATGATAACTCTGGGTAGAGATTGATATTGTGTATATTTAAGATTTACTTCCGTTTGCCAAGTCACCAATGAATGAATGGTGTAAGAATGTCAAAGGACGTTGCACTGTAACAAATCAAGTTCAAGATCAAGTTTCGTGGAAAGATTAAGTTTATTGGGTTTTTTTTAAGCTGAGGAATCCCTAGACCTGGTTTCGGTACTTAATAGTCTCAGTCACTTAAACTTTTGGGGATGCTCAGACGACAACTAAATAAACATGAGACATTATGCATACATGCATCTTTTTAAAAAAAAAAGTCAAGCGCCTTGCTTGAGGGACCCAGTTTATCCATGAAAAAAAAAATTAATGTTTACAATTAGAATTGCAGTGGTATTTATCCATAGAGCAGAAATAATTTTTGAGATATGTTAAATGTGTCTATCTGAGAGGGGTTGCTGATATTAATAATGGTGTGCACTGTTAATGACGTGGTTTATGCCCATGTGTGTGTTTGTGTGAACTAAGCTGTCTATCAATAGCATAACTTTACATTTACAGCTCCAACTTCCATGAGGGTACCGCAGTCTGTCGAGGAGTCAGTTACTACAGTCCGACCCACCACCATTGCCGAGGAGTCAGTTACAACAGTCCGACCCTCCACCATTGCCGAGGAGTCAGTTACAACAGTCCGACCCACCACCATTACCGAGGAGTTAGTTACTACAGTCCAACCCACCACCATTGCTGAGGAGTCAGTTACTACAGTCAGCCCTCCACCATTACCGAGGAGTTAGTTACTACAGTCCGACCCTCCACCATTACCGAGGAGTTAGTTACTACAGTCCGACCCTCCACCATTACTGAGGAGTTAGTTATTACAGTCCGACCCTCCACCATTGTCGAGGAGTCAGTTACTACAGTCCGACCCTCCACCATTGCCAAGGAGTTAGTTACTACAGTCCGACCCTCCACAGTCCAACCCTACACTGCTGTCAGAGAAGATTCTACCGTATCTGCATTATGGAGTGCAAGTGAGTTATTCTTATTATTTCATCACTTTTACATGAAAGATAATTCACTTAATTTCACAGCTGATAAATTATTTTTTAGGTCACCTGAGTAAACTCAGGTGACCTATTGCTATCCGTTTTTGTCCGTCGTCGTCCGTGACAGTGTCGTCCGTCGTGCGTCGTGCGTTAACATTTGAACATTTTCAGCTTCTTCTCTGAAACCACTGAACCAATTTCAACCAAATTTGGCATATAGCATCTATGGGTGAAGGGGAACAAAAATTGTGAATTTTTATCGTTAATTGATACCCCGCCCCCCTGGGGCCTGGGGGTGGGGCAAAAACCACTAAAAATAGTGCAATCTTTAAAAATCTTCTTCTTAACTCCCGGACATCAAGCAGTCAAACTGTTGGTATGATTGTAATCAGCATTGAGTCCCCTACCAAAATTGTGAAATTCATGGCCCCAGGGTCAGGGGTTCTGGTGTTAGGGCGGGGCTCTATTGATTATATAGTGAAAATGCAGTAAGTCTTTAAAAATCTTCTTCTCTGCTCCTGGGTATTAAATAAACAAATTAAGTTCATAGTTATGATGAGCAAGAGTGGCTCTACCAAATTTGTGAATTTTATGGCCCCAGGGTCAGGGGTTCTGGTGTTAGGGCGGGGCTCTATTTATTATATAGTGAAAATGCATTATTTCTTTGAAAATCTTCTTCTCTGTTCCCGAGTATGAAATAAACTAATTAAGCACATAGTTATGATGAGCAAGAGTGTCTCTTCATAAGTTGTGAATTTTATGGCCCCAGGGTCAGGGGTTCTGGTGTTAGGGTGGGGCTCTATATTGATTATATAATGAAAATGCATTAAATCTTTGAAAATCTTCTTCTCTGCTCTTAGGTATCAAATACACTAATTCAGTAAATAATTATGATGAGCAAGAGTGCCTCTACCAAAATTGTGAAATTCATGGCCCCAGGGTCAGGGGTTCTGGTGTTAGGGCAGGGCTCTATTTTTATATAGTGAAAATGTATTAAATCTTTGAAAATCTTCTTCTCTGCTCCTAGGTTTTAAATAAACTAACTAAGTAAATAGTTATGATGAACAAGAGTGCCTCTACCAAAATTGTGAAACTCATGGCCCCAGGGTAAGAGGTTCTGGTGTTAGGGCGGGGCTCTATTGATTATATAGTGAAAATGCATTAAATCTTTGAAAATCTTCTTCTCTGCTCCTAGGTTTTAAATAAACTAACTAAGTACATAGTTATGATGAGCAAGAGTGCCTCTACCAAAATTGTGAATTTTATGGCCCCAGGGTCAGGGGTTCTGGTGTTAGGGCGGGGCTCTATTGATTATATAGTGAAAATGCATTATTTCTTTGAAAATCTTCTTCTCTGCTCCTAGGTTTTAAATAAACTAACTAAGTACATAGTTATGTTGAGCAAGAGTGCATCTTCCAAAATTGTGAATGCCTTAGCATCTAGCTTAAAACATGAAACAAATTCAATCATTTGAAAGTTGTTGCATGATGCTCAGGTGACCTATAAGGCCCATGGGCCTCTTGTTTATCCAGTAGAATTATTTATTATCATTTAATAAGGGAGGTTTTTTTTTTAAATTCTCATATGATCGTGGACTATTTTTATTTTTTTATTTATATTTTTTTTCTTGAAAATGTAGGAACTCATCTGAAGAGGAAGACAACGACGGAACCACCAGAGAAGGATACCATTTTTGATGAGCCTGAAGTTAAAGGTCAGACCTCCATTCTGATGTATACAATTCTAGTGATGTGTAGTTGTACATTTGTATGTATAATATTTGCAATAGGTATATCTGTGAAAGATAAACTTTAATGTCCTTGTGAAATGCAATCAATGA
>NW_026933305.1:0-5717 GCF_032062105.1 Saccostrea cuccullata | reverse complement strand
GAGGTGTTTTTAGAAAATTAGATAATATTATTACATTTAGAAAAAAAAAATAAAATGTAAGGTTGCAGGGGCTTTACCATGTTTACAAATTTTAATCATACATGTAAGTACATATTATATTTAATAAATATGAAGGTTGTCCAAAAACAGGGTTGTCCAAAAAGTTCAAGGACATTTTCAAAAATAACTAGTGCTAATTGTAACGGGGACCGTTACAGATGTTCCACAAACGCTCCCCATCTCCCTTTTGGTGCCATATTCCCTGTTAGCTTCATTAAATAAGACAAACTTTATGCATTTGAGACTTTAACAACGTTTACCCAGAAGAGTACCAAGTTCATTCAAATTTTAGCATTGCACGCGTGCGCATGTGAATGCATGTGCGTAAAGACCATATCATCTTGTCTACACAATCTATATACTTTAATATACTAAATATTAAAGTATTTAATCCAAAAGTATTAAAAAATACGCTCATTCAAGTGTATTTTTGGTTTTATTCATTTCACGTGCACGCACGTGCATACATGAGCATGGTGACATACCTTCTTGTAGAAGTCCAATACATTTATCTATGTTCAAAATCCCACCCCGTTTGGTTGAAAACCAAGGGAGTTCTAGCTGATTAAAGTTTCAGCCAATCAGATTGCAGCGTACGTTCACGCACGTGTATGGATTTGCATGGGGATCATACCTTCTTGTAGAAGTCCATTATATCTATCTATGTTCCAAATCCCATCCTGTTTGGTTGAAAACTAAGGGAGTTATAGCTATTTAAAGTTTCAGCCAATCAGATTGCAGCACACGTACTCTAACGTGTATGGATGTGCATGGTGACATACCTTCTTGTAGAAGTCTATTATATATATCTATGTTCCAAATCCCATCCTGTTTGGTTGATGTTGTAGGATACCAAATGCATGGCTATGTTCAAAATTTCAAAGGATTTCATCAAAAAACAAGAAAGATATTGAGACTTTAGTTTCAGCCAATCAGAGCGAAGCGCACGTGCATGCGCGTGAGATCTTGCTATTTTGACCATGTCATATTGTCTATGCTACTACTATATCCTTATATCATGAGTTTCAAAGCATTTCATCAAAACGATAAAGATTTACGTTTATATCAATTAAATCGGTCATTTCACGTGTTGCTCGTGCGAGCTCTTGCAAGCACGTGCACACAAAATGGCATGTTGACAATGTCATCTTATCTACATTTATAATATGTCTACATATTCTAAATATCAAAGCATTACATCGAAAAATGTCAAAGTTACGGCAATTTCAAGTATATTGGTCATTTCACGTGTTGCACGTGCGCGCTCTTGCAAGCACGTGCGCGCAAAATGACCTCCGTTCCACAAATCTACATAACATGCCTACTTACCCTAAAAAGGTTTCCCCTTAATCGGATGTGTACTTTACAAGATCATTCGCGGACAAAATTTTCCCGAGAAGAAAAATAATAATAACTAGAGCCGAGCTCGTTGCAAAGCAACGAGTAGGTCTTCCGTCCGGTTTTGACCAGAAGTGCCGGAAGTGACGTGAACAAAAGAAAGCAATGAGCTAAGTAGTTTCTAGTGACTTTATAATTTCAATTTTCCATTAAAACCTTCAAAATAAGCTATTTTTGGCTACTTCCGGTTTGACCGGAAGTGACGTCGACGGACGGAAAGTTAAGATTTAAGCTTCCAGTAACATAAGTTGCCCATAAACCTGTCAAGAACAGCAAAAATATGCAATTTTTGACTACTTCCGGTTTGACCGGAAGTGACGTCGTCGGACGTATTTTGACGACTTCATTAAATAAAGCTTGAAATTTTGAACAAATTTGCTTCTTTGACATATTACAAATTCTCACTACTTTTTGAGATATTAAGGAACAACTGTTGGCCCCTTTTGGCCCTTTATTATAGGGGCCAGCCCCTTATCGTTGACATATTTCGAAAGATCGTGACATTTTCTACAACTTTTGTTCTATATGTCTTTACAAATTGTTAACATGTAAAAAGATATTGCAGAAAAGGTGTTAAAAATTTCTGAGTCCCTGGAAGAACTTTTTTCAAGCCATAGCGAGCGCCAACGTGCGGCGCTTTTGGAAAAAGAGAATGGTGTGTGACAAAAGAGCACACCTTGCTCTATCATCGCTGAAAATCTCATGTTTCTGTCTTAAGGCATTTTCGAAAAAAATGATGGACAATGAGACCCCCTGAAAATCACTAAATCGCGGAAATCTCAAAACCGGAAGTGACGTCATCAAAACAAAAAAATTACTTTCAGCTTTGTTTGATGTTCTTTCAGTCCTGAAAGTTTAATGAAAATATATCCAGCCGTTTTCGAGAAATCGCGTGCACAAAATCGGTAAGAAAAAAAAACAATAATAATAATAATAAAAATAATGGAAAAGAAACCTAAGAATAACAAGAAGGTCTTCCGCTGAAGACGGAAGACCTTAATAATAATAATAATAAGAAACAGAGTAAAAACAATATGTTCCCCAACTTCGTTTGGGGAACATAATAACCAGCACTTTACTAGGTCCAAGAAAAATCTTCTTCAAAATTCAAATCATAAACTTCCTATATACAGCAATGTAATTTAGATTTTGTTCTCATGAACAGAAGTTCTGAAACTATGTGAAAAGTCTCCTAACAAAATTTCCCTAAATTTTCATTTTCAAATTAAGAACATGGTCAAGGCTCCAAAATTTACCAGGTTGATGGAATAATTTTTCAGTATTTGGTAATTTCCGAAGATTAATCTATGTTTTGGGGGGAACTACCCTTTATGGAGAAATTGGGAAAATCATTTGGAGTCTTGAGGCCACTATAAACTCCAGCAGGTTACAATCAAGACCTGAGGGGGAGGGGGGGAGAGCAATGCCATTGAATTTCAGCATTTTATTAGCATTTAGAGTGCATAAAATAACAAAGTAAAACCATATTCCACATCTTCTGAAAATTACTTTAAATTTCCAGTAAAATTGAAAGTAATTATTCTAATTCTGTACAAAATAACCCGACATCCCTCACATCATATTAATAAAGAAATGTGATTTTAAAAAAAGTCCTTAAAAAATATATTCAGTGCTTTTCAATTACTGTAAATTATGTTACAATGTAATTTTAATGTTGTCACATCTATACTACTAATTTTTGATTAAAGGTAAAAAGAAAAAGAAAATAGTTTGAAGGTTTTGAGTACTCAGAACCGATATGACGAGAAAAAAATTCCAGTAATATTAGAAAAGCATGTTATATATGGCTTTGGATGGCACTGGCAAAAGGGGAACAACTTTTACGAAAATCGATGCAAAAGTGATGACTTGACCTGGAATTTTACAGCGTGATCAAAATATTACATAGGCGGTAAGCAAGTATTTACAAAATGCGATGAAAATATCAAGAAAAGAAAGTAGCATTGTGAAAGATTTCGAACTTGCTTAATTCCCAATCTTGCAACACGAGCATCAACAGGTTCGGGGAAAATAGAATGGCGAAAACAACAGTATGTGTCTAGCGAAAACATACCAGGTGGACTACCATATTCATTGCATTTTTTCAAAAATGCACATTAACAAATTCAACAGTGTGTATAATAAATAAAAACTTACCTGAAATTTTATTTATCTTTAAAATACGATGACATTTGGCGAGCTTTCACTTTTAGAAGTTCCGACACGTTAAACCGGATATCGATGAAGAGAACTAATTATGCCGGGAAAATTTAAATAGATAAGGTTAGACATGCACATTCCGGAGTAATCGATAAAGAATTCGTGTATATGTACTTTCATGCTAAGTTGGTCAGAAGTGCTATTGACAATAATTCATTAAAATTAAATGGACCAAATTATACATCAATTCATCAAAAAGAAACTTGAAAATGATTTTTTTTTGAATGTGTCACAAGGGCAGATGAACAGACCTCTGTAGTCTCGCGAGATCTCACGAGATTGGCAGAATTTTAACGGGTGAAGTTAAAATTTCCGGATTATTTCATGTTGCAATAAATGCAAAATTTTAAAAAATAAAATAAAATCAGGCAGATATTTTAATCCACCAAACAGTGTAATTTATATGTATTTGTGAAGTTATATCATTTATGGTCAAGAAAAAAAAATAATAACGTAGTATTAAATCTTGCACCAAAAAATAATAAAACATACATAAACATGTCCTTACAGAATTTATATAAAATATATTTCGTATTTAAATAATAGTATATCATTATTATATTTTATTAAAAATCATAAAGAAAAGGTATATTTTTATATCTCTGCATGGGTTTGTTTACATTCAGTCACCAGTCAACCAGATAGGATTATACACGTACCATACACGTGCATGAGTATGTAGACAAAATTTATTTTGTGTTTGAAAGTATGTCATTTGTCTTTTTCTTCATTTTTTTTATTTCATACTTCATAAGTGACATTTTTTGATTTGGCTTCCACTTACTGTGATTATGCAGCTCTATTCCCCATTTTCAAAAGGTGAGTTATTTCCCCTGAAGGGAACTCTTTTACTGTGTTTAATACGCATGCGCTATAAATAAAGTCACTTCCGCGGACGTTCTTGATGTAAACATGTTCATGGTGTATGCCTCTGTCATATGGAAAAATGTTATTGTGTTTGTGAATAAAAAGAAATCTTAACTGATTCGTATTTTTTTTAAAATTGCCCAATCATAGTCTCTTTCTGGATTTGTATTATTCTGTGTAGTACTATAATAAGGTGCTGTGTGACCCCCCCCCCCCCTTTACAAAAAAGAAACAAATTACTGATAAAATGCTGATACATATTCGAATAGGCCTATTTAAAAAAACAAACAAAAAAAAAAGCTAATTTTCGGTAGTAGATGTTCTGCAGACGGATCATCATTATTTACAAAATGTGCGGAACAAATTTTTAGTTATTGTTTACCGATACCAAGAAACTGCGTTTTTGCTCGATTGTATGTCATAACATAGAACTTTTACTTACAAGAACACATTTGGTGACAATTAAATGCCTATTTCATTTGAATTAACCGTGTTTCTAGAATTTTTTATTTGTAAAATAATTGATTCACTATTTAGTATTAAAACTTTGAATGGAATTCTAAATGAATAATTTAATCTCATGTGCTCATGTAACGAAGAAAGACTAATTAAAATAGCATCGACCTGAATTCGTGTTACATATGTCTTATAAAGTCTGAGCTGCATTTAATCCAAGTTTTAGTGTAGGATCTAAGCATATGTACATGTATATTCCCGAGTAAAATACACATTTTGTTTTAGATCAGAGAATTGAGAGCAGAAACACGAAATTGATACAATTATTTCCTAGCGTATTTCTCGTTAATTAACTGAAAACAATCTTTTCTCAAGTGTTATTTATTTTTTTAAAATCCTTTCAGTGTAAGTACATGTATTTATTTTTATAAGTTATTCTTTTTTGGCAAAGTGTGTAAAAAACAATATCAGAGAGAGAGAGAGAGAGACTCCGTGTAACTGACGAAAATCCCTAACTGACATACATGTACATCTGTGAAAAAATATATGTACCGTAATTTTATTGAATTCACAATTAAAAATTCTAATAATTTTTAATTTTCACAACTATGGCTCATATTCAACTGTTCAACCCATTTACATATTCTCTGTACCTGTACGCACGGAGGGGGGGGGGGGTGCGGGGTCAAGGGGTTTAGCCCAACCCCCACTTTTTT
>NW_026933304.1:0-57486 GCF_032062105.1 Saccostrea cuccullata | reverse complement strand
GATATAAAAATATATTATATATCATAATTAGAAATGGTAGTAAAAAGTCTAGACTACGAGGGTTGATCCAAAAGTTCGTGGAATTTCTTTCTAAAATTTTATCGTGATTTGACTAAAGCAAACAAGAGGTATATTCATAATATAGAGTCATGATGCAACAATATTGGAAAATTTCACCAACTTCAAATTATCAATAAGCTTACACGAGCTTTCTGGAAATGGATGGTTGTGAAACCTAGGGGGACTTCAAGGTAACGTCAAGTTAGAAATGTCACATCACATTATAAAAGCCTCTCACCCTTACAAATGCTGCCCTTTCTCCATTTTTTTCTCAAGAAAAGCCTGGGAATCCACCTGCACCAACTTATCTTCATTTCTCACTCATATTACAATTACTACCCATCTTTCCATGTGATGTTCCAATTCCAAGAACAGTAAAGCAGCCTACAAAGTCCATTAAGGCTTTTAATTTGTCTAGGGGGATGTGCACTTTAAAACAGAGCCTCCAAAAGGAGACCACACCTTTAATCAACATCCATGGAAGTTCTTTTTTTCTTGAATTTCTTATGCCACTAGAAAACCAGTAACTTTTCCAAAGCCTTTGACAAAAATATACGCGTTTAAGATAGAGTGTTCCCGGAATTTTTACAAAACGTATGACTTGACCGAAATTTGACGCTGTCTAACAACTTGAAGATGAACAATAAGTCATCAACTGATAAACTAAATATCCAGTAAAATCAGTAAAACTCTCGCACAAATGTTTATAAAAGATCAAGCAATCATAATAATGACATAATTTTCGTTTTATATCCCACATAGGGCGGCTTAATTTTCATTTCATGTATGAAGAATTAAAATGAAAATAAACGCTTTAATGTCTCCCCAGCATTTCCAAACAATTTTTTCTATGGCAACTGCCATAGAGTTACTATCAAAGATATTTAAACTGTTTTCTTTAATTTAAAATATCATCAAGTTTCTATACGTTTATTTGTCATTTTCAACCAATTCTACTTCAAAATAAATAAAATATTTAAAAAAATCCACGAACTTTTGGATCAACCCTCGTATGTCGTGTCCAGAGTTAAATGTTGTACTGTTTTATGCTACTATGGCGGTTTAACGAAATTCTGTGCAGCGGTTTCAGAGGAGTTTCGCTGACAAACTTTTCATCTCAATATTCAAGGTATGGCCAAAAATCTAAGTGTGAAAGTGTGGAAATTCTCGGAAAAAATAAAAGCAATCGGAATTTCCTGGTAATCTGCACATCTACACATTGCGTCCTAAATATCTGCAAAGTTTGACGAAATTCTGTGCAGTGGTTTATGAGGAGTTGTTCTGACAAAAAAAAAAAAAAAAGGACTGACGGACGGACGGGTCAAAAACATTATACCTCACACAATTTGTTGCGTGGGGTATAATAAATGTAGGGTGTGGAAAAAAACTATTGTTCTTATCAAGGTACACTGTACATTCAGAATAAAATTCAGTTCAGAATGATCTTTGTTTAAATGTTATACATTTTTGTTTTATATGTAGGTAAAACATCTTTGAAAGTTTTTTTTTCTGGGTATCAATTTAAACAAAATATTCTAAAAATCAATTTTTCCTTCTTATCAAAGAAATTAATTTACTAATTTAATTCCCAAAATGAAGATATTCATTTACAAGGTGGCTCGTGTTGTATACAAGAGAGCAAGTACATAGAGTTATCCTTCTTTATTTATGTTCCAATGTTATTACCTTTATTTGTTCAACGTATTTCATTTTGATGTTTACAATATTTTTCTCATTACTCTAACAATCTTTCTTCTATTTGGCATCTGATGCGAACTGTGATATTTCCAGATTATTTTATTTGTATTTTAGCTATCTTGAGCCGAAGGCTCAAATTTGTTTTTCTGATAAAAAGTTGCCCATATTGTCTGCCGTCGTTATTATTGTTGTTGTCGTTATAAATTTCACAATTTCATCTCCAGAATTATTGGGATAATTGAAATCAATCTTGTATAGAGTATTCTTGGATGAAGAAGATTTAAGTTTGTTAAAATGAAGGATGACGCCTTCCTCAAATTATTAGGAAAAGCAAAAAATTAATGGTTTCATTGAAAAATCCTCTTCTGAGGAATCAATTGACCATGTTTGTTCAAATCATGACCCCCAGGGGCAGGGTGGGACCACAATGGACGATCACAGTTTAACAAGGGAATATTAGGTATAAAAGAAAAGCAACTTTCCTTTTATACTCTTAATCCTCTCTCCTCGAAAGAGTGGCACATGATTTAGATTTCAATTATGAACTTAAAATGGATACTTGCCTCATTATAAAACATTTGTAATTAATAAGACTTTTGGACATACATGTATGACTGTCATAATTAATATCAACGGAGGTATATATTAATCTGTAAGAATTCTACATTCTTTTTCTTTCGCGGTCTTTTTGGAGTCATCATTTTGCAAGTTTTATGGTCAATAACAAAAACCTGTTAGCAAATACAGCCTATCATTAAGTCAAATGCTGACTGAACTTTTTCATTCTCAGGCCATTATTTACACACTACATTGTCTACAGATTTTGGTCGCCCGCCTGGCGCAGTGGTTAGAGCTCTAGAGTCGCGAAGTAAGTAGTTGATCCTTACGTCGGGGTTTCGAATCCCACTTTGGAACATGGAGACCGGTCCTTCGGATTAGACCGCATAAACAGAGGTCCCGTGTCGCAGTAGATGCTGGCACAAAAAAGATCCCTCTCTGCTCAATGGCCCTGAGTGCCGAGTATAGGTCAAAACTTGTAGCTATCCACCGGCAAGTAGTGGCGTCTCCATATGAGTGAAAATTTCTCGAGAGGAACATTAAACAATATACAATCAACCATCATTTTTTTTATCATGACTAGGACCACAGGGTGGGTGTGACCGGTAAGCAGGGGATTATTAATCTCCCATGGCACTTGATTCACCTCTGATGTTTTCAGAGGTCCATATGCTTGCTATGCTCCAGGTTTGTATTGTTCTGATGGACTATTAGATTGATTACTGTTCGTATTTTATTTACAGCAATTGTGACATAATTTTCGGATTCCTACGTACTCAGGCACAGTATATAAACTAGTATACCAAAAGTACAACCAAAAAAAAAATCAGAAATCAAGTTTATAAACAAGAGGCCCATGGGCCACATCGCTCACCTGAGCACTGTGGCTAGGAAAAAGTAGAAATTGGTTTATTATTGAAAAGTTTAAATCCAAAAGTAGTCCCATGACCAATCATGGCTTTGCTATTCTTGAGAAGAAGATTTTTAAAGAATTTTCCTACATATTTCTATGTGAAAATTTGATCAGCCATTCTGGCTCTGCCCTATCCCCGGGGTCATGATTTGAATAAATTTGAATCTACACTACCTGAGGATGCTTCCATATAAATATGATCAATTATGGCTTTGCTATTCTTGAGAAGAAGATTTTTAAAGAATTTTCCTATAAATTTCTATGTAAAACTTTGGTCGGCCATTGTGGCCCCACCCTATCCCTTGAGGACATGATTTGAACAAACTTGAATCTACACTATCTGAGGATGCTTCCATATAAATATAATCAATTATGGCTTTGTTATTCTTGAGAAGAAGATTTTTAAAGAATTTTCCTATATATTTCTATGTAAAACTTTCGTCGGCCATTGTGGCCCCACCCTACCCCCGGGGGTCATGATTTGAACAAACTTGAATCTACACTACCTGAGGATGCTTCCATATAAATATGATCAATTACGGCTCTGCTATTCTTGAGAAGAAGATTTTTAAAGAATTTTCCTATAAATTTCTATGTAAAACTTTGGTCGGCCATTGTGGCCCCACCCTTATACCCCTGGAGGACATAATTTGAACAAATTGGAATCTACACTATCCGAGGATGCTTCCACATAAATATTATCAATTATGATATTTTTATTCTTGAGAAGAAGATTTTTAAAGAATTTTCCTATATATTTCCATGTGAAACTTTGGTCGGCCATTGTGGCCCCGCCCTACCCCCGGGGATCATGATTTGAACAAACTTGAATCTACACTACATGAGAATGCTTCCATATAAATATGATCAATTATGGCTTTGCTATTCTTGAGAAGAAGATTTTTAAAGAATTTTCCTATAAATTTCTATGTAAAACTTTGGTCGGCCATTGTGGCCCCACCCTATCCCTTGAGGACATGATTTGAACAAACTTGAATCTACACTATCTGAGGATGCTTCCATATAAATATAATCAATTATGGCTTTGTTATTCTTGAGAAGAAGATTTTTAAAGAATTTTCCTATATATTTCTATGTAAAACTTTCGTCGGCCATTGTGGCCCCGCCCTACCCCCGGGGGTCATGATTTGAACAAACTTGAATCTACACTACCTGAGGATGCTTCCATATAAATATGATCAATTATGTCTTTGCTATTCTTGAGAAGATTTTTAAAGAATTTTCCTTTATATTTATATGTAAAACTTTGGTCGGTCATTGTGGCCCCGCCCTACCACCGGGGGTCATGATTTGAACAAACTTGAATCTACACTACCTGAGGATGCTTCCATATAAATATGATCAATTATGGCTTTGTTATTCTTGAGAAGAAGATTTTTAAAGAATTTTCCTATATATTTCTATGTAAAACTTTGGTCTGCCATTGTGGCCCCGCCCTACCCCCGGGGGTCATGATTTGAACAAACTTGAATCTAAACTACCTGGGGGTGCTTCCATATAAATATGATCAATTATGGCTTTGTTATTCTTGAAAAGAAGATTTTTAAAGACTTTTCCTTTATATTTCTATGTAAAACTTTGGTCTGCCATTATGGCTCCGCCCTACCCCTGGGGGTCCATGATTTGAAAAAATTTGAATCTACACTACCTGAGGATGCTTCCGTATAAATATGACCATTCATGGCTTTGCTATTCTTGAGAAGATTTTTAAAGAATTTTCCTATATATTTCTATGTAAAACTTTGATCAGCCATTATGGCCCCGCCCTACCCCCGGGGGTCATAATTTGTACAAAATTGAGTCTACACAATTTGAGGGTATTTCCATATAAGTTTCATCTTTCCTAGCACGGTGGTTCTTGAGAAGAAGATTTTTAAAGAATTTCCCTATATTTCTATGTAAATCTTTGGTCGGCCATCGTGGCCCCGCCCTACCCCTGGGGGTTGAACAAACTTGAATCTACACTACCTGATGATGATTCCACATGAGTTTCATCTTTCATGGCCCAGTGGTTTTTGAGAAGAAGAATTTTTAAAAATGCCATTAATTTTTCACTAATTCATAATTATCTCCCCTTTGAAGAGGGCTTGGCCCTTCATTTGAACAAACTTGAATCCCCTTCCCCCAAGGATACTTTGTGGCAAGTTTGGTTGAAATTGGCCCAGTGGTTCTTGAGAAGAAGATGAAAATGTGAAAAGTTAACGACAACGACAGACGACGGACAAATTTTGATCAGAAAAGCTCACTTGAGCCTTCGGCTCAGGTGAGCTAAAAATGCATTTCAAGAAATCTTTGTGGCAAATATCAGTCAATACTTGCTTACTAAGCTTTTTAATTTTAGAGGTTTTCTGTACTAGGAAGTCAACATTAAAAATGTATTATTTTATGCCCTCCAGCCAAAACCTGAATTCTTTTTTAAACATTTTTTTTGTTTATAAACCTTCATTTTTCATTTTTTTTCAGAACTACGATTTTTTTAACATTTGCCACTATAGACAATTGACTTTGCAGCTAAGATTTGAATTATGGTTCAAATGCAATTTGTTTCAGAACCAATTTCATGTTGACTAACATACATGAGCATAAATATGCGCAAACACAAAACTAAAAGTTTGCCATTATTAAAAATATTTTCATTTGATGTACTCACACCAACATTTTTCTATGTGGATTTTTTGTTTTGTTTTACAATATTGAACAAATTATCATTAAATTAAAGACTCAGAAATTTATTGATGTTTGCTTTTCACACTGGATAGCTAGATATATTTAATATTTTATAAATCAAAAAGCATCTATAGAAATTACAATGTACATGTATACCTTCACTTTAAAATGTCTATGGAATTCAAACTGTTAAAGGGATAAAATTTGAAAATTCAAAGAGAAAAAATGATTGGGTAGGGGCAATTTTGACAGGTCAGTCTGAGTACATTACTCAAATAGTTTTTATTGTTGGCCTTATAAAAAAAATATAAGGTAATAATTCCGGCTTTCAAATGAATGTTTGAAGTACATGTACCTGCTTGATGACATTTACAAACGAAGGTCCATTACATCATGTACATTTCATATGTTAATTATCCAGATCATTTGATAAATCAATATTTCATTTGCTTCTATTTGACATTATATAGATAATGAAATTCTAACCACTGTCCTTCATCTAATTACTTTCTGAGTCAAGTGGTTGACACGGTAGATCTGAAGGCCAAACAAATTTAGGCTTTGTAATGTCAATAAAGTCATAGTCTGCAAAAGTATTCATGGCAACAACATTTTTAAATGCAAGATCTTTTTCATACATTTCAAGGCTAGATGAAGCAAGGCTAAAAAAATTTGCTTTTGGAGCTTCAAGTAATGACTCCGGAGGTCCACTACACAAAAATTTATAATTCAGAACAAGCCAAGCAGCAAGAACTGCCTCATAATTCACTTGACATCTTGAGCCGGGTATCTCCACAAGTAGGTTAATGCTTCTACTTTCAAGCAAAATATCATGTTTGCAGTCATAAAAATAAATTTTGAGTTCATTTCTAGTTGCTGCCATACAAGGAATAAGAAAATTGTCTAAATTAGGATGTCTCTGCTTTTGCAGGAAGGAAAACACAATTGCCTGGGCTAAAGTCTGGCTACGGAATCCTCTTTCTTCTACACTTTTGTGTTTCACCTCTATGGATGTTCTGCCACCTGGGCCGATTTCTTCTTCCACTGGAGCCACATGTACAAAAGACTCCATACTTCCAAGGAGGATATTTAAAGACCCATGCCAGCAATCTGGATTCCCTACAACAAAGTTAAAACAAGTTAACCAAGTATCATCAGTCAGGGGCATCATCCGAACTAGTGGGTTTTTTTAAAATAATTTGTTAAAGTTATTAAATATCAATATACTGATTTACCTTCCCCTGATTTTGCACAATAATTTACAGCGTTGCACAAAAAATGCAAGAAATAGAGTTTGTACATTGTTATTTAATATCCAGTGATTTAAGGGAAATTAATCTTAGTGTTAGCAAAATTGGTTGAAGTTGTACAATTTGACAACTAAAATGTCCATGATATGGAATAATTTTTCCAGATGTTTTTCAATTTTCATGCTTTTATAAATATTATCTTATCTAACTATAAGTATCAAATCTACCAAGTCTTCCAAGAGAAGTATATGTATTTACAATTTACTTAGCCGAAAATCATCTCAAATCAGCAGCAAACTCAAAATATTGATGTTTTTTGACAAAATATATAGGCATTCTAGTGTTAAAGAATTCATTTGAATAAGCTATATCTTTATTAAGTCATAAATTAGCAAAATAAACAAAACAAATAAAAAACTTTAACTGGGACACAAAGGATGATGCTGGGAGTATAGCATAGGCTCTTCTTGACTTGGTCGAGGAGAGCTAAATAAACTTTATGCCTCATATGAGAAGAATAGCCTAATAGTCAGTGCAATGAAAAAAAAATTAAACACAGATATGCAGTTATACAGGCTACTAAAGAAATGGGGCAATAAAAACAATAGTTTTGACTGGCTAAAAAATCTGTAACTATCGGACAGTGTAAAATTTACCAGATTTTCCCATAGCGGCATAAATTGATTTATCTGTGATAATCAGTCCAGTCCAATACGAAAAATCGTAATATTACTAAAATTCGTAATATAAGCAATTTCTAACTCTTCTAAGAGTTACTTCCCTTTTTTCTGATACAACCTCTTTGTTATGTTTCATCAGAGATTATTGGTCTCTGGTTTCATCATTATGATATCGTGAATATGTATGGTTAGTGCATTTTCTTTGTTTTGGTGCATTTGATCCAAGTGCAAGCGGATTCAGAGCCTAGTGAGAGTCTTACAAGTTATCTCTCGTAACATCTCGTTGTTTGAGATGAGGGTCTGATTTTCAGGGTAGACTTCGGGAAAAATATAGGGAATTCGGGGATTATAGACCATTGTGACAAGCTTTAGGATACATTGAAATTTTATGGAAAATTGTTCCTATCCTCGGGAAAATTCTTATATAAGAATAATAAAACAAAATGTTCACTCACCCATTACCATTGTTACTTTCTTCGTGCATTTCCATACTTTTCGAAAGACGTCACTGACCAAAATGACCACGTGATACTAGTACCACTGGGGCATAATGTATTTCTGACGTCATACTTCCACAAACATCATTCAGTTTCTTTCAATGCTTTATTTTGTCTTGCATTACGAAAACTCGTAATATAGTCTCTCTCAACTTGCTATATTACGAGTTTCCGTAATTTAACTATATTACGAAAAATAGTAATATAAGAATAATATTACGATATTTTGTAATATTACGATTTCTTGTAATATTACTATATTTCGTAACATTACGATTTTTCGTATTGGACTGGACTGATAATATTGTTCTGTTCTAACTGATTTATGGATAGAGTTTTAAACTACAATCTCCTTAAGCATTTGTCAGCAGGGGACTTAAAATTCTTTCATATTTCAAGAAACACATTAAAAATTGTTACTACATTTACACAGGATTGTTCATCATATCAATTGTTTTTCAATGAACAGCCAAAGTACTCACCTACACTTGTGTCGCCAAAACAAGATGACAAATATTCTGGCTTGCATGATCCACATTTGCAGAGAGAAAGGCCTTTGTATTTCGCAGAATTATCCATTGTATATAAGTCAGAAAGTGAAAGCTTGCGAAAAAAATGTTCAGCCAAGACAGTCATTAGCCCAGTCTTTGATAGATCTGTTCTCTGCATTCTTTTCAGTGCGGCATGTGAATCTTTAAAAAAATTAAATTTTACAATTTTAATTAATGAGAAAAATTTTCATATGCTTAATAAACTGAATTCACAGAAGTCTGCGTACCTATTTATTTTACCGAAATTTTTTGTTAATCAAAAATATGTCATACATGTACCTTGTGTTATCTTTTAAGGTATGACATTATGATATTTTTTTTTTCCTAAACATTTAAAAAATTTTGGTAAAACTGATAAGCACACAAATTCCTGTGCTGGTCGAATCAAAGATGTTGAATATAAAAACAATATCATAATGTATAGTTGAATTGAATTCAACAAAAGCACTGCTTTTCATTTCAAGCTCTTAAAAGTTAAAACAATGCCTGGGCAAAGAGAAAATTTGGAGGTTCATATACTATTAGATAAAAATGAAATTTTTTCTGCAGTTACCTGTGGTCTCAAACTGTCCCATTTTCCCTAGCTAAACGCATCTTGCCAAAAACTGCATTCTTGCAGTAGCAAGCATTTTTGATTAACATTCGCAGTGTTCGGACTTCGATTTTTTAATACAACATACGACATAATGTGACGTCCATCTTTACAAAGCAAATGGCATGTGGAGTTTGACGAGCCTGATCTTCATTAAAACTGCATTAGTATCTGCGCTCGCCCTAACTGTTACATCGTCAACTTAAGTCATGCGTTCATTACCCTCCCTTTAGAAAAAGTACAATCTTTGTTTTAAGTTACATAGGAATCTGCTAAAAATGCATTGAGACATTTAGTTAAATTTAACATAACACTATAAATGCAAGGTTTAATGGTATATGCACGTAGACATTACATACTCACCTTCATCCATCAAAAATTGAATCAATTTTTCCAGTAGTAATCTGGAGGCCTTGTTGTTGGGAACATAATCAGGTTTGGTAAAAAAGTTATTCAGCAACATAATTGCATCCGTGAATATGATGCCAAATGGATATATCTCATCCGCATGTGGACGTGTTTCGCACGATGCTCGAGAAAAGTTTATTCCATAACCTGCTGCTGCATTGCACGACGTTATTTCCTGAGCAATTAGTGGATTTCGTCTGTCAAAACACAACGAGTTGTACGCTCTTTTTAACTGATCCAACTCTTGAAATTGTGCCCTAAATTTTTCAAAAACAGTACCTAACTTTGGTTTTTTGGAAGTACTTGGTAAGTTTTGTCCATCAAATTCAGACATGTCACATGGTGAAAGATTTCTTTTCTACTTCCGGCGGGACCGGTACCAGACATGTCGGACCATAACAGAGTCGGGCCATAACAAAGTCGGACTATGACTAGGCCGGCAGAATTTAAAATGGTACATGTACTTAGTTATTTTGCGTGAAAATTAAAAGAAAGAAAGGAACATGGTATATCTTCATTGTTAAAAAAAAAAGATTAAACCGGTTTTAAAGTTGTGTGAATATTTTTCCCTCTTCAATCTTGTACCGTTACTGGCCATAATTTTACTTTTCCACTATTAATTTAATTGAAAAATGCATTTTTTTCAAAACTGTTTTTGCAGTGTTGTTTGTCAATCATTTTCTAAGTTTAAAACGTCATAAAATGCATTTTTTGTTTCATTTCTTTGCGCAATAACATTGCGATTTATTAAGGTCTTCCGCTCAGGCGGAAGACCTTCTACTGATTTCTGATGGTTAAGATTATTCCCTATTATTCTTTTTTTTTCCTAGACGCCAACTTTGAGACCTCGTAACTCGCTCATTTCTGAACGGATTTCGCTCAAATTTTCAGAGTTTTTGGACGTTACAAAACTCTCAATTAAAATGTTTTCATGCATTTCAAAAATTCCCTTCCGCTTTCGAGTTATTTCCATCTAAGTGAAAATTTGGTACTGTTCGTTTCCAGACAAAGGCTCAGAAACGACGAAAGCTGGAGCAGAATGTCTACTGCATTTAAATACTAGAAGAATTGAAGTTGTGCACATCGGTTTTTCTTTTTCAATTTCTGCGCTCCAAACTGTGCTAGATAGGGGTCAAAAATGAGAATGCCTAAAAGCGCCAAATTTTATATCTATTTCCTTGTAAACCTTTTAAACTAAAAATAATTTGTTAAGACATATTTCACAAATATTTTGCATAATTTTAAGATCTATCATTTGACATCATTAAAAAGGGGCTGGCCCCTCAAATTAGGGGTCACGGGCGCTCGAAAGTTTTTGCTTTATAACTCAAAAACGGTAAATATTTCGATATGGTTATCGATTTGAAATGGGTTCTTTAACATCTTATTGATCTCATGAAAACGTTAATTTGTTCGAATCTTGTGTTATTGAATGAGCAGCAAACTTTATGTACAGGTAACTGATTAGTTTTATACGGCAAGTGAAGAATTCTTTATGCGTACGCGTGTAACACGTATAGCTGAAAAAAACTGGATAAGAATATATACTTAACTAAACTGAATGTTAAACTTTGTTGAAATAAAGTTTTAAACGTATTTTCTAGCTGGATGTCATACAGATTATTCAGAGACAACTTTCTCCTTGTATTTAGTTTGAATTACAAGACGGGAGATAGGAAAAATACTAATATCATCTCTCATTCGATTGATACTCAATGTTGCATTATTTATAAATAAAAAATAATTAAGCTTAAAATAATTCACTGTCATTTTATTCAGGCATCGTGAATTTTCCTCGGACCTTGACTGCTTTGTTTACAGTTGTGCAACCTGTTTATCGATCGCACATGCATTGACCTATATACATTCCGGAGGTCAACATTACCGCTCTTTGATTTTTACGCGAGTCCCAGAGTTATCTTAAACGATGCTAGTCATCGATTTACTCAGTTTAAAATCAAGAATTTGTTATTTGCGTAAATCGTAAGAATATTTCTAGACACAAATATAAAGGCTTTCTTGAACATGTAAGAGTATTAAAAGATAAAATGTCTGATTATATTCTTTGACGAATGAATAAAAGGCGCTGCGATTTTGCTCAGGTACAGATGATTTCTCTGGACGAGTCCATTGGTTACACTGAAAGGTGACGCAGGATGACCTATCGATAACTCTGCCAATTTTGATAGTGATTGTAATTGCACATGTACATAAATTAATGTTGAATTCTACCCTTGTGAAGTCCAATATAGTTTCGTTATTTAAAGAATCGGGGATATCACTACTGCAACTTAACTGTTTTTAATTTGAACGGATGATTCTATATTATTGGAAATTAAGGTACACATTTTTTAGGCGCCGTCGTCTCCCTCTCAACTTTGAAGTAATTGCAATCGTTATATGTATACGGGCCTATATCAAGTTATTCTAATTGTTGCTTAATTTATTTCAGAAAAAAATTGCGATGTTGTTTAAAGTAGCAATTACAAATAAACATGACAAATACACACAGAAAATTGTAAGTGGAAGTGACGTTTTCAATTCTCATGAAAATCGAAAATAAAATTAAGTAACTTTGAGTTTTGCATAATTTGCTACATAACTTATCATTGTATTTTTCCGAATGATATGATCTTAAATTTCTTTGATTTCCTCAAATAAAAAGCTAGAATATCACAATGACACGATTTTATGTGCATGTACATGATATTAACTAAACTACATGCTGTTTTACACAGAAGAGCACCAAACATGAGCTTTAAGAATACGAGAAATAAAAGAATAATAAGAAATTCTTCTAACAAATGCAAAATTTCTTCCTGTAATTATTCCATACAAATATTCCAAGCCTTTCTTTTGTGTTTATTGGCCTAAGAGAGATTAAATTATTAAATTTCCTCTCACTGCGACACGTAACCCCCCTGAAATGATACAATGCTTTCCTTCAGAGTCGAGAATGGCAGGCCAGGGCTGGTGATGAAATCCATGATTACTCCATAACCTATCATAATATTAACCAAAAATCATACGCTATATTGTTTTTAATTCGCAGGTTGTCAAATAAATTTAAGAAAAGGTCGGCAAAGATGAGTATGCCTAACTAAACTTTTTTATTCATAAACTTTTTAATTTCTAGAGTGTACAATCGAGCATCGAAGTGTGTACATGTACTAAATGTACTGGGTTTTTTTTTTTTGGGGGGGGGTACCAGTTTTCGCTGCATTTGATATCCTGAATTTTGCATTGCATTTTCGACAATTAAACAAAGTTAATAGAATATAATTGGTGACAGTAACACAAGTGATTTATAAAACGAAAGTCAAGCAATAAACGTTAAAGTTTGTATTTTGAAAAACAAATCAAGTCAAGTCACATAAAACAAAGACAGGTTGAAACGCTCACACATGGACATACGTACAAACGTTTTGGTAACTCGGAATAGTCCAGAGTAGAACTATATTTTCTTGATGACGGAATGTCCAGTACATCTAATGTTCACGTCCGGGATAGTTCATGGCAGTTTCATCACACATACGCAATTATCATACAAGTCGAAGGCTCTTTGAGGTTGAGGATTGACACTAATTCCTTAGATAAATACTGAGTATCAAATTCCTTTTTACTGTCTTACTTAACTTGATAGGTAAATAATTTTAGCATATGTTAAAAATAAGCATTAGAAATAATTCTTTTCTTAAAATTCAATTCTGTTACATTTCAAATGAATTTGTAAAGTTAACTTTATGACAATTGTCATGGTGCAGATCTGTAGCTCGCTAGCTGTTCTAAAAAAAATTGAGATGGATCACCAGAGAGCTACAGTGCCATCCATATTATCTCAAGTTCAGGCTCAGAAGGACTATTAAAAACGGTTATAAGGAATGTTTAACTGTAGAAAAATTTAAGGAATGTGTTAGAGACACACGGTAAATAATATTTTTAGATTCAAGCAGTTGAAAAACACGGATATTGAATATATCTTCAGTGCAATTTTTTTCTAATATTTTCTAGTTTTTTATTCTTCGTATTTCTCAATTCATCATGTTCAAATAACGTGTATTTATTTTTATTAGGGCACATTAAACCTTATTTGTCAACCAGTCTGACAGTGTCCATCTGTCACGAGAACTTTAAACTTGATAATAACTATTGAATGAGTTGAAATAGGACTTTCATATTTCACATGTGCATTTTTTGTGAAATGTAATTTTCAAATATACTGTGATTTTTAACCCCGTGACCTTGATCTTGACCTACTTAAAAAATAACATTACTTTAAATTGACCATAACTATTGAAAGCTTTCATTTTATAAACATGTACATGTAATACCTGTGTCAACGCCTTTGAAAATTCATTATGATTTTTTACCCTTTTGACCTTGAAGTTTGACCCACTTTTCAAAATCATTAACCATAGTTATACCTTTTGAGAGAAAAGAGATCGATTAGGGCTTTTATTTTACCACTGTGTATTACCTGTAACAACATTTTTTTAAAATACCAATACGCTGATTTTGACAACGTGACCTTGAGGCTTGACTTACTTTTCACAATTTTAATCTTGATCATGACTTTTGAATGAGAAGAGATAGGGTTTTCGTATTACACAAAAATCAAATGTATGTGACCTGTGATAAAATCATTTCAAATACTAGCATATAATGAACTTTGACCTTGAAGTTTAACCGGCTTTAAACATTGCTTAAAATTGACCATGACTTTTGATAA
Source organism: Saccostrea cuccullata (assembly GCF_032062105.1). NCBI lineage: Eukaryota > Metazoa > Mollusca > Bivalvia > Ostreida > Ostreidae > Saccostrea > Saccostrea cuccullata. Next base: position 42,862 of record NW_026933304.1, on the reverse strand, counting down.
AGAAAGGATAACGCTTTCATACCTAGATTTACACATGTATACACGTATTAGCTGTGACAAGGCCTATCGAAAAAAGTATAACTTAAGAATTCGTCAATACGGTAGCACACAAATGGCTTTGCTTATCACCAGCGTGTGTCATGGTGTGACGTAAGGTCATTTTAACAAGGTCAAGGTCGCAAACATTCCTTTACTATCTTTTTTAATAGTAAAACATAAATAAGATGACATCTACCCTTAAAAGATTGCTTTAACATTAGAATGTGGCATGACCTTGACCCAAGGTCATTTCTCCCTGTCCGCAGCTCCGACGGAAGACCTACTCGTTGCTTTGCAACGAGCTCGGCTCTAGTCGCAATAATTATCATGATTATTGAGTTTCAACGCATGCAATAATTTAGCGACTAAAAGCAATACTTTTTGCGTTTATTCGCAATAATTACCGCCTTTAATCGCAATATTGTATTGCGTTTAAACGCAAAATATATGTTTTATTAAATTTATTAAATTTTATCTTTTTTTAATTGAGCTAACACTCTGAGTAACTCTATAAACTATAATATTTGTTTTTACGAATGAAATATTAATATAGCATTGGTTCAAATGCATGAAACTGATATTACTACTTTAAAAAATGATAAACCGGTATTTCATAGTTTAATTGTTTATCAACCTTTCCACCACACAGTTAACTTGAAAACATGAAAGCGATAGAGAGGTAGAGAGTGTAAATATATATATATGTACAGCCAAATAAATGGGTCAATGTCCCTTTGACACTGCGGATATACTCAAATAACAGTCCAGACAATTATTTATTCGTATTGATGAATCTGATTCATTTTTTTAATTGCATTTCATTAATTTTAAATAAAATGTATCTAAACAACCAATAACACTGAGATTTTCTATGTTTTACGTATTATTTTTGCCACGTGCCATCCCTGGGGGTCATGGCTTGAACAATTTAGAATATACACTAGTAACTAACCCCCCCCCCCCTTCCCCCCCACGATGCTTCCACCACAGTTTCAGCTTTGGCCCAGTGGTTATTGAGAAGGAGTTGAAAATGTGAAGAGTTTAATAGACAGAGGGACAGACAGACGACGGGTGATCAGAAAAGCTGTCTTGAGATTTCAGCTCAGGTGAGCCATAAAAATGACTAGAAATTTTATGATGCATCTATATTCATTCTAAAGAGGATATACTTTGCATATATGTATACATGTTGTATCTCTGAAATATTTGATTGTTGAATGCGTTTTCTATTTTCAGTTTTAATAATACAGTTATTACTCTTTTTTTGTAAACTAGTTTGTTGAAGAATTAAAAAAAAATGAAAACCTTCTGTATAATTGCAAATTACTTATGAAATGAAATATTCATCATGCAGATCATAGGACACAATGCATTCTGTATTCCAGTTCTGTATTGGCACTTCACAGAGAAAACTTTAGACCACACAATGATGACACAATATCCTTCTTACATACCAGGTACTTGCATGGATAAAATCGTAATGCTTTGTCATCCAATCCAATGTTATACTTTCTACTGCCGATTGTCCACTCATCTATATTTTATTATTCATGCATTGTCATTGTTTGATGTTTGAAATGTTTATTTTCCTTAAAGATTTTTTTTCAGTTATAATAATACGCAACTACATGTATCAGGAAGGGGAGGCCAGCAAAATCACATCTACTGCAGTATACTCCCGTTTGTTTTGATTTCAGTATGTAACCGATAGCTATGAAATTAAACACAGGCAACAAGTTGACATATTATTGTGATCTCACACAGTTTATTATGACAGTGCTGTTCAATGATATTTTTCAATTTTGAACATAAAGCGCGTAGGCGAAAGTGTTGATTATATCGAATATTTTAGTATATTCAAATCCCAAGTATAAAACAGAATAACCATTTTAAGTACATGTATATGGGGAAAAAGAACAATGATTAAGCTTAATGGTCCCTTCAAACAATACAAATAAGGAACGGAGCAAACACGGATCTCTTAAACATTAGACGAAGGATTAGGTGCCATGAAGGTATAGCATCCCCTGCTCACCTGTCAAAGTTGCGTAATCCGAAAATAACGGAATACTTCGTAGACAATTCAACAATAACCTAATACAATGAGTATGAAGAATGTGACTCAGAATTTAACTTGATAATATACCAAAAGCGTTTTGCTTATCTATAAGACACTGCGTATTATATTTTGAAAGATAATAATTGGTTAAACTAAAGAAGAGTTTGCGGAGGAAGAAAGTTTGACAGACATGTACAGACAGACGACGTAGCAGGGTAAAATTAATAAACCCTAACATTCTTTAGAAAATGTTGATTTGATATATGGAGATAACGAACAGTAACTCATTGATAAAATGCAATCAGTTAAGATTTATTAATTTTCAAGACACCAATGTTTTTCCACTTCTTCTTTTGTTTCGATTAAACGTCTTTCAGTCCTAAAAAAAATCAGACTTGTATTAAAAAATGATTAATTCTGATGATCTTTGCAAAGAATTCACAGTAAAATTTACTCACACTTCTGATTTCAAATTACTTCATCCCAGCTCTCAATAATCTCTTAGCGAAGTCCGCCTCCTGTGACAAATGTAATAACGCGTTTAATTGTTTACTGTGAAATCATCAATGTTCGTAGGGGACCGTTGTTCGTGGATCAAAAATTATTTTAAAAAATACATGAAAAAGACTTACTGTCATTTTTTCCACAAGGTCATTTCCATCTTCCTTTAAGCAAATAAAAGCTTCTTTAAATTAGTAAGCAAAATCAAATTTGAATGGAGATTCAATAAATTACAGTGTGTTAAACATGACCATTTTCAATTTGACTGCACGTGGCTTTTCGAAGTTTCTTTACATGATGTTTTAAATTTTGAATTTACTAAGGGGAGGTTATAATGTTGTAAATTTTGTATTTACCTCCTCTTTTACAACATGATATTAATTCATGTATTAATGGGTGTGTCATTACCCCTTTCATGTATGAATTAAGATATAAATAACAATAAAACATTTCTTGAAAGGTCTAGGTCTGATAACGTATTTTAAGTGTATTTATTACGTCCATGGACATGAAAATATGTTGATAAAAGATTGAAATTCCAGTTAAATAAACATTGAATTGCGAACAAAAATGGCCCTTCTGCACCTTTACATGTAAAATATCAGTCTGATTTATTGGAAAAGTGCAAGTATTGGGCATGAGAAAAATAAGAATTTCTAAAACAAACCAGATTGTGTATCTTTTTTCCGAAATTTAACACAATTTGTCTGTCTACAATATCTCTCATTATTTTACTGGAAAAATAGCTATCTAAGTCAGCCTTTACCTTCAACATATCCAGAGAACGCTTATTGCAGTAGCAAAGTCCATTGTAGCAAACGCACCATTTCTTCTTCTTTGCATCTGCCTCTTTCATCAAGCAAAATAGCATAGCAAGGATAACGACACATGTCATAAACTTCATCTGAAAACATGTCATTAGGAATATTTAAAATTGTCTTAAAACCATTTCCCTAAACACGGATACAGGGAATAAAAGTTAATTTTTTCAGAAAAAATAATAAAAAAATGTATTTTTTAATGTAAGGAAATGGAGAAACATAACACAAGACAAAAAAGATCATTTAATAGAGACTGAAATGTACAATGTAACACGATTACATAACCAGACACCTTAAAACAACGACAGGGAGAGGGGAAAAACCCTGATAAAATTGTCGTTGAATAAAATAAATATATATAAAAAAAATATTACTTACGATAAGCGAATTGAATTCTTCTTTGCAAGCAATTTCAAACCAGCGAAAATATAGAGGAACGTTGACAAAATTTATACCTGAAATTGATGAACAGCTGGTACCCCTCTTGCTATTGAATTCTGTCATTAAGAAGGAAAAATTAAACCATTGAAATCTGACACAAGATATTTTTGTTTTAAACCCTGATTTCTGTATTCAATTTCGTTACATTATATACAAATATCTTACAATCATGTAACCTAGCTAGCGTTGTTTTTGAGTTTAGTCACATCATGTTGGGGGCTTAGATTTTGAAATACAATGAGCAAACAAAATTCGCCCATTTATTTTTTTAAACAACCCATTCGGTCAATTAACGAACCCTTTTAGAAAATAATAAATTGACCACTAACAGTTCTTGAAACAATTGCATCGCAAAGGAGAGTATCCTTAGCTCATCTATAAATTAAAGCAGCATTCGGCATCAATGCACATTGTTTTTTTGTTTTTTATTATTATTATTATTTATTTTCAAAATGCACCGCATTTCTGATAAAAAAAAAATTAAATAATAAATAAAATAGATGGAAATAACAAACAAAACCCAAGCTTTAGAGTTCAATTAATTATACAATACAAAATACATGTAGGTGAAGAGCAAACATGGACCTCCAAAACCTCAGATGTGGGATCAGATGCCATGGAGTGAGCATCCCCTGCCGACAGGTAATACCCACCATGTGTTCAACATTATGGTCGGAAATAAAAGAAAAATCCTTGCAAAGTTCGGTGTGTAAATAATGACCTAACAGTATGAAAAACGTCTGTCAGCATTTGACTTCATAATAAATTATATTCGCTGATTAAGTCATTGTATCGACAACGGAACTCACAAAATGATGACTGCAAACAACACGGGGAATTTTTAGCGGACAATTTTTGAAATGAAACGGATTTGTGCCATAAGTTTTAATAGTGATTGTTTTTAATAAATAGAATGCTATTATCATACTTTCTTCTAAAAAAAAAATAAATTGTGAAAGTTTTCAAAGAAAATTGTCTCATGGAAATACAAAATCTATAGCCTTGTAAGGTTTGAAGAACCGCTATGATTATATGAATTTATTCTGTATGCTTTTAAAGTCAAATTTTTACATATTAATAGGAAAAAAAAAATCATTTTTGACTTGTAATACCGATGATGTGTCTAAAGAGTAAATATACATCTCGCCAATTAAAAGTCAAACTAATGCTGAATATACAAGTTGCAAAATAAAGTAAAGACGATAAGGCTTAAAACAAACATATCTTTTCTCAGATTACACTAGTTTATACGTTTCTCTTCTCAGTTATACAATTCAATATCAGAAGAGTAACCAGCTGTTCATACTTTTCAAAGATAAATTGAAAACAATTCTGCCAAATTTTCATTGGTTTGAGTTGCTGACAAAGAAGAATTCAAATCGCAAATCGTAAGTGTAACAGACATATCGTAAGTAATACTTTTCTTTAAATATCTCATGGGAAACAGTTCTTTTTTCTTCGTTCGTGTTTCAGTGTGTGGCTTCACGAAGGGGTTTCGTATCAGTTAAACAATTATTTTTATTTAATATCTGTTAAATATTTATTTTTAACTTCATTTTTTGTCAATTTAAATACAAACAATTATGTTTTTCTATTTTCAAAAAGGAAAGTAAAAAATAAAACTTGAACATGCTTTTATTCACTGTGTCCGTACATAGGGGAATAGGTTAAGGTCCTAATTAAATAATCATGGCAATATATTTTCAGATGAAGTTTATTGCATGTGTCGTAATCTTTGCTATGCTGCTTTGCTTGATGAAAGAGACGGACGCTAAAAAGAAGCAATGGTGTGCTTGCTACAATGGATTTTGTTACTGCAGCAAGCGTTCTCTGGATATATTAAAGGTAATTTTTATGTGGTCATTTTCGATTCCAAAGAGAATATTTTTAAGTACGTTGTTTTGATAATTGAACTACGATTTGTTTCGAATTCCACTGAATCCAAGCTTTAAGGAGGTCGAGTCTAATAATTTCTTTCCTATATATTTTGATAATTTTTCTAGAATGATTTTTTTTTAAATTTTGTCGAAAAGTTTCTAAAGAAGAAATTATTGAATCTACTCCCGGATTTTATGTACTACTTAAACCTAAAAGAAACTTTCAAAATTGCAAAATTATCATGCTTGAAACGCACCATTCGACTTATTTGACGTAACAGATCAAGTTTTATTGAAATTGAAAACAGAATTCTTAAAATGACCCACCCAGGACTGCATAAATAAGAAAAATGTGAAAAGTCGTGCAAAGTCAAACTTGAAATGGTCTCGTTAACTTCAGCGTGACTAACTGTATCTTTATTAAAATTTGAGTTTAACTTCTGAAGATAAAAATGTTTCATTTGTTAAAAGGAAGATGGAAGTGACCCGGTGGAAAAAATAAACAAAATGAGAGTAAGTCTACTTTATGTTCCTCTATATTTAGAACTGAAGAATGATTGTTTACAATATGTTTGTACACAAAAACAATTATTACTCGTACATTTGTTACAGGAGGCGGATTTCAGGAAAAGATTCTTGAAAACTGAGATGAAGCAATAAAAATAGAAATGTGAGTTTAAATTTTATTAGCTTATTGTAAAAAATCAGCAGAATTAATTGAATTTCTATAAACAGGTTTTTCTTTTTCACTTTTAGGGAATGGAAAACATCAAATGAAATTGAGTGAGGAGGATTAAAATTTCATTTTTGAATTAAAACTTCTCTTGATTCCAGTAAAACTGTTGAAAATGCATTATATCAGTGGTTTGTTCTTATGATGCAGTATGTAAATATAATTTGATGTAAGATAGTACATTTTCTCTAAAAAAAAAAATGAAAACAGTCAAAAATGAACTAGGGGTGTTTTTTCTGAAATAAATTTAACAATTTCAGATTGTCTCGCTATATAATGAGACTATAACTGACAAAATCCGACTGCTTGTGAGCACATGGAAACACTTTTTATCGAACAAAGGTTCTATACAGATAAGCGCCGTTTATTTTTTATTTTCAGAAATAATTATTTTGAAAAGTATTAACATATTGAATGATATAACAGGAGATAAAATTTATTTAAGTGTACACATTAGTGAATAAATAGGGTTTAATTATTTTTCATAACTCGATTCTTAGGTGATACATATAAAGTTTGTTAAAAAACAAATACAATATTTATGTTGTAAGTGTAGATAATTTCTATAACGAAATAAATTATTGATGAACATGTTAATGTAATAAGAATGTCAACAATCTCGTTTTGAATCGTCATCTTTAAGTTCTATGGGCGATACAATGACCATGGCAACACTTACAATTTATCACTAAATTAATTCAAATGCAGACTATTGTTTTTAACACCAACTGTAAGGTCCTTATTAACACATTGAATAGATAATTATTTCCTGATCATGACAAGAAGCACATGGATGGTAAGAAGGTTCGATATAAGGAAGTTTTTTGTGCATTTAATCAGTGTAAAGCACAAAATCAAATAAGCGCATCGAACCAACTTTTGCGTGAAAACATATGGTTTAATAAGGATTTGAAACACAAAGGAAAAATTATTTATCTCAAAAATTGGATCGAAAGTGGTTTTAAATATGTAAAAGATCTTTTTGATGAAAATGGACTCAAATCACTCACAGAAATTCAGAAAAAACTTAACCAAAAACAAAAATATCTTTGTGAATACTTAGTTATTAAAACAATCTTTAGTAAATGGCACGGTATAAATTCGAGTAATACTTCTTTCATCAATATTAACGACACATGTAATTCATTTTCCTTTAAATTTCATGATAAAAAAGAAAACATTGAAGACAAAACATCAAAATTTTTCTATAAAATTTTGTTGCAACAAAGGTCTCAAAAGCCAATTATGGAAACTATATGGTCAAAAGAGTTTAATATCAATTACTCAAATCAATGGCAAAACGTGTATGAGGAAAAAATTAGAAAAATTTTTGATAAAAATGTTGCTGAAATTAATTATAAACTAGTACATAATTTATTACCGAATAATCTCTACCTCAGTAAATGGAATAAAGATATTGATAAATACTGTCCAGTATGTCGCAGTGAAGAGAATTCTAAGCATCTGATTTTTGATTGCATTCAAGTTAAATTAATATGGAACAAAGTCTCTGAAATCATAGGGATAGATATTAGTTGGAGAAATATTGTTGTGGGTTTCAGTCATGGTATCAACTACAATACTTTTGTTTTGAATAATGTCTTATCATTTATTGCTTGTAAAATATTCAAATACAAAATGAAATGTAGAATTATGAAAAATAATATTACAAGTGAAGACATGTTAATCTTTTTGAAAAATGCTCTTATGAAATTCTATTTAGTCACCAAACGATCCCTAAGCATCACATACAATTTCATATTGTAAAATCTTTGGCAATAAACTTGTAATTATTGTATGTATACACTTATATATGTATGATATAATCTATATATGGAGTATATGAGGGTGACCTGGCCCTCTATACATGTTGCTAAGGGGTGTGTTGGACAGTGTTTTTTTTTTGTGTTCCCCATAGCAACAAAATTTTTCTATCTGTATTTGTATAAGTACTTTGTCAACATATAATTTGATTATATTATACTCAGTCTATTGATTTAAATACCTGTTATATCTTTCAAACATATACATATTATTTTGCTATTGTCAACATACCATTTGATTATATTATACTCTATTGATTTAAATACCTATTACATCTTTCATACATATATTATCTTGCTATCTAATCTAGGGAGCCCCTGGCACCCCTGGTGAGGGTTATTATAGGGGGACATCTGCGGATGTCATTGCCCCAAATCTTTGTTGTCATATTTTCATGAAAAAAAAAGAAAAAAGAAGGTTCGATAGGGATGCTAACTCTTTCATGGTACCTGGTCCCACCTCTAGTGTTTTGGAGCTCAGTGATTGCTCTGCTCTTTCTTTGTATATCAAACTTCCTGAGATTTAAAAAAATAAAAAAAAAATATTTTGTATTTGATCGATATTGTGTATATTGAATTAAATTAAAAGGAATTTCGTAAAGGACATTTGCTCTACTGCACCGATTGTAAATAAAAGAAAGAAAGAAGAAAAAAAGCACTCAGACTTGAAGCTTTGGCAACAGCAATAAAAGAAAAAAGTGACCCTTGGTTTAGTATAACTATACAATTACTGCTGTTTTGAAGTCAATACGATGATTTAGCCACCAAAGTGTTTTAATATTAATAGAGCTTGAAGGGCGAGGGGAATATTGCTTTTCAAAAGTAGCGAAATCCTTGTATTCACCTCATAAACAACAGTAACTGATTAAAAAAATCACTCAAAAAGAGACGCTACTACATGTATATACATGTACAAGTAAAAATATTTGACCTTTACAGTGCACTGATGGCCATTGAGAAGTGGGGAATTTTTTGTAACCTAACGCCTACTTCGACACAGGACGTTGGTTTTCTCATCCGAAGGATACGAATTTTCATTTAAAAGAACAGGTTCTACTTATTTTTAGCGAAAAAAGTAAGTCGCATCCGAGATTCGAACTTGCAGAACAAGCACTCAACAGACTGAACAACCGTGACGGTGTTACAGCACGAAACACCTTTAGAAAGATCTTTAAGCAAGGACCTTATGGTCGATAAAAGATGGCTTAAGTTCAAGATCTAGTAAATGACTTTTGACTATTTTTTGTTACACACTAGATTCAATATGACGTCAGTATTAATGCAAACTTTCTTTTTCCCGTACTTATTGGCTCTAATAGTATTATGTAGAAAATAAAGTATTTTCATGGAGTTCAGTTTGAAAAGGAATACCGACACCTATATTGAATTTGATATCATTTAAAGAAGAAACCAACAACATACAAGTTATTGTTTTCTCTGAGATTGTAGGCAATCTGAATGCATGTTCCTTGTTTGATATGAAAAAAAAATCCCATATATACCTCGAAACACCATTCTTTACTAAACATAAGTTATAAAGCATCATTAAAGGAACTTATTTCCCAAGTCTGTAGGGACCCTTTTTTTTACTAGATCTTTACCCTTATAATAATATGAAGAAATTAATTTCTCTATACCCAAATTAAGCTATCTTTCAACTAGTGTTGTCAAATCGGTTAAAAATCAGAATTGATTGATCAATTAAACCCTAGTTTCTAAATGCTTAATGAAAAACGTCTGAAAAAAAACCATTAAGACGTCTTCAAACACTTTCACTTGTCTTTAATTAAGTCTTTAAACTAAAATTCTAAGTTATAATTATATTTCAATATAGTTTATACAAAATAATAGTAGATTAATAATTTTGTCTCACTAATTCTAATGGTACTTTCAATTCTTTAAACGAAGTTGTTAAAATTAAATCTTATTTCAATATTGTTTCGCTGATTCTTAGGGTTTTTTTTTTTTTTTTTTTTTTTTTTTAAAAGTTGAGAATTTGAAAGCCAGCTTCTGGAAGATATAATTCCGTAACGTTTAATTTTTTCGGAGGCGGGGGTTAAACTTGCTATAAATTAATTTTTTAAACATTACGTTATTTTTTGGTTTCTTCTGAGTGAAAGTCAAGCTTCTCTGTTGAATTCTTATTATGATTTGTAAAAAGTACTTTTTTTTCTGAAAAATTACTTTTAAACATGATATTCTACATACTGAATAAAACGAATTTTGATAGGTAATTACATAGTAAACATTTGCTTGGTTCCTGACATGAGCGCATGCTGCAATTTATTTCTTTGGATAAAGAAATGCTTGATACTAAAAGGTACACATAGGCTAAATTGCCAATAATTGAATTCATTGTTAACAATTTTAATTACTGTAAAAGAACACATTTCGTTGGTTCAAATGTTCAAAGGAGAAGCTTTTGGTTCGTGAGGATTTGATTCGTGGATGACGAATTATTACGTAGTTTAGTATGTATCATGTTACATTTCGTGGGCATGAATTCGTTGCTTTCTTCATTTACGAAAACACCCAAAATTAAACGCCAAGAGAATTCGTGATTTTACGGCAGGCAATAGGTAGCTTACGTCACAGTTTCGAATCCCATTACAGAACATGGAGACCCGTCCTTCTGATAAGACTATATAAACCAAGGTCCTGTGTAACAGTGGATATTAATGCTGACAAGAAAATATCCTGCACAGCTCAATCGCCCTGACTGCCGACTATAGGTCAAAATTTTGCAACTCTCCACCAATGGTTAAGTCTACGTGTGAGGGAAATTGTTTGTAGAGGGACGTTAAGCAACAACAAACAAAAAAACTTTCTCTAATTGACGATCTACTCTTTACTTTGCAATGAACTTTGCTGTAGTCTTTCAATCTAATGTGTTTGTGAATTATACCAGATAAGAAATGTTTTCTTTACCTCTAATTTCAAAACACAATACAGAAGTTTTCTTACAGAATTATCCTTACATCCTTGGATTTTTAAAGGACAATTTATTTCTGTTTGCAATTTATCTAAATGATTTTTCATTTCAACCCAAACATTTTTTTCCTATAACCTGTTTATCTGAATTTTTTTCAGAAACAAAACAATCAACAGTGGACCATTAAAACATGTTTAATAATAAAATGACAGATATGATCTTTTATAATTTTCACGAGAGAGAGAGAGAGAGAGAGAGATTTCGTAAATCGATTGTTTTATTCGTCTGTTGCTGGATCATCCAAGTGGTCGTCATTTATCTGAACAAAAAAAATGTTACATCTTAAAATAAATATTGTATTTAAAATGTTTGAATGAAAATTCACATTGATTGTTGATGTAAGTTTTGTTGCAAATTACGAGGGGTAATCAAAAAGTTCGGAAACTAATTGAATAACTTCCATACAAGAAACAATATTTGGTTTTAATGTTGATTATATTCTAAATTAATCCTCCCCGATTTTAATGCACATCAACCACCGTTCTGTGCATGCGCGAATCACGTGATATTGGCGGTCACGTGACCCCCTCCGTAGCGTTCTGTCACAAAAGTTAAAAGATTATTCCGAGTTTTATATTTCTTTCCATGTGAGTTAATTTTTATGACAAGAACAGTTAATTTGTCAGAAATGGTCATATCTCGGCAACAAAATGGGTGGATAATAATATCCTTTCCAAAAATAAGCATGGCAACCATTAAAACACAAATCTTCTGTCTCAGGAGAGACCTTTATTCAGGGTGGATAGAGAATTGGTGCATCCTTTTTATCATATCTAATATGTTTAAAATCTAAAGTAAACGATATCTTAGGTATTTAATACTTATATCATTGTTCAAATATTCAACTATTTTTCAAAGTGCTAATTGGAGGTCTTTGATAGCAAATTCCTTAATTAAAAATACATATCTTTTCAAACTTGCTTTCACTGGGCAAGGTAGCATATGCTATTTATAGACCTTGTGTATGACTATGTGTGTATCGAATTTCATTCTAATCTGAATTGTGGTTTTGTAGATATAGAGATAGTTTGCGAAGTTTTTGATCACCCCTCGTATATATTGTGGTAAATGTCCGACTTACTCGTTTAAATGCTTCTATTAGAATTTCAGCGGGTTTTTACAAAGTTATTATGAAAAATGAAGAATATATTTTATTTATACAATTATGACATAAAGAAATTGCCACCAAGAATTCATTCATTAAATTACACATGATAATTCAGATTTCCTGATATTTTACCACGTTGGTTACAGATTGTTCAATACAATAAAAAACTTCTTGGATGAAAGAGCTTATCATGATAACTTAATTGTTTCCTATTATATATAAATTAGAGATTAACAGTTCAGTAATCTCCATAGCTTCTTAAATGTATATACGTACATACTTCAATAAAATCAATTAACAGAATTGTATCACATTAAAAGAAGTTTTTGGTTTGATATCCATTTCGATAAAATACAGAATAAAACAACCGAAAGTCAAAGGCATGAAAAAATCTCATCGATGATAATTAATGTATTCCTTCATATCTTGCTAAACGATGAAATATGATATGCACAGTGAATTTATTTTACAATTGCCTCTAAAGTGTATATTTTAGTACAAGAAATTTAGAAATAAGTAAAAAAAAATATTATGCTCCTCTTTATTACTTAGTACCATATGCATAACAACATAAACAATATAGTTCAAAAACCTTTAAGGCTCAGGCAGGTTTAAGCATACGTTTACATATATTTATCAGAACTGTTGTTAAACTACTATACATGTCACTTTGTCATTTTATTGTAAAAAAAAAATATGTAAATCTAAACATATTTTTTTAAAAATGCTTTTTAGAACAATGCTAAACTGCTCAATAATACGATATTCACGACAAAATTCTAATTATACATAATTTATGTAACTTTGGTATTTAATGATAACTTTGTACTGTAGGAAATAATTTTTTATAATAATATAGACTACAATTATATATAATGAATAAATATATATATTTATATAAATATTTGATTATCTCCTTTCTAGCTTCTACATCGACAAGAAGCACCCCATGTACACCAGTCACACGCAACGACCTTCTTCTTTAGTTAACCTGCTTTGCTTTCTCCTTCTTGGGCAGATATACTACATGTAATACCAGCATGAAGACCATAAACGAGATAATGTGATTTTGATCTAAAACAAAAATAAAGTGCCTTTGGAAGTTGACATGGGTGTATAGATTTAACAAAATTATTTTGAAGGATTTAATGGTAGAGGGTATATAAAGGTACCTTTTACAATGCAAGAAACACTGACGATAGTATTATTTTGGATGGTGCTTTTACAATTATATCTACATGTGAACATTGCAAGATTCTGCCACATCTGCTATTGCCCTGATATACATCTAAACCAGGACATATGAATCAAGTTACATTTTTTACAAAAGAAACCTAAGTATGATACATGTCACACAACCTTTATTGCGTTTTCAAACAGACATATACGAACATCAAAAAATTATTTACGCTTCGAACAAGCATGGACATATCTTCCACGAAGGCATATCGGTCCTTTGCTAAATGAATGATTGGAAAAAATAATGTTACAGTCTCAAGCTAAAAAATTGAATTTTGCAAGGCAATGAAAACAATTACATTTTTATTTCTTTAATTCAAACTCGCAAAATTCACATTCTACTTGAAGAGTACTATGATTGATTGTATATTGTTTAACGTCCCTCTCGAAAATTTTTCAGTGATATGGAGACATCACCTTATGCCGGTGAAGGGCTTCAAAATTTTACCTCTAAACTCGGTGCCATTGAGCAGTGAGGGATCTTTATCATGTCAACGCCTGCCGCTGACACGGAGCCTCGGTTTTTTAGGTCTCATCCGAAGGATCCGCAACTTTCACTTCAAAGTGACGAGCGCATGGCGAAGGAACAATTGCTACCCATTTTTTATCGACTTAGGTCAGTCGCGGCCGAGATTCGAACTCACGACCTCCCGATCACGGAGCGAGCGCTCTATCGACTGAGCTACAGTGAACGGTAAAGAGTACTGTAAGATATTTTAAGGTCAACATTTTCAATTATCATATTTCTGGAATATAAAAATCTTTCAAATTTCTATCTTTCCTTATAAACACAAATACCATATTCAAGCATTTTATAAAGTCTCGACACGCAATGTATTTGAGAGTTTTATTAACTTTCGTATTTATAATCTTAATAGATACATGTTTTACTACTTTTTAAAGCAAAAAACCCGTTGCTTTCAAATTCTCCTTTATGAACAGAAGAGTTGATTAACTTTACAGGCCTAAAAATTTTCTTATAAAAAGGAACCATTAAAATTTTTGTACATGTACTTCCCTTTAAATCTTGGATTTTCCCCATTTATTTCTTATGAAATCACCATTCATTTATTCCATAACGAGCGTTAAGTTTCACTAATAAGAACGTTTCTCCCTAAGGAGAAACATAAGGCAAGTCCTTTTACTATTTATCATGAAAAAAAATTTTCTTTGAATTTATTTCAATGAGAGATATCTCTTTGGCATAGATAGATATCACTTTAGCTCATAGATATATCTCCTTAACTAAAAAAGGTATCTCTTTCACTAAGACAGATATCTTTACCTTAGAGAGATATCTCTTACACAAAAAAGATATCTACTTAAACAAGAGAGAGTATCTCTTTTATGCAATAGATACATGTATTTCTCTTTTACTTAAAGAGATATCGTTATAAGCTAGATAGATAAAAAAAATATTCCATTTCCAGTTGTACTTAAGATAAACTCATTATTTCTCCCCTTTCATACGTAAATGAGTCAGGAAGTAAAGTCTCTTGAATAATTTTGCTTTTCTTGAGAAAAAGACCGAGCATGTCATTCTCAGAATTACATTTGTACTCTGTACATAGAAAAATGCTAAATTCCTTATTTGAAATGATAAAAAGACATCGACAACCTGTTTGATCAATAAACATGCTAAAAGCTTTAATATTCAGGAAAACGAAATTTGGGATTATACATTTATTGCATGAAATATTTAGATTTATTCAGCCAAGAAAAATCCTATTCCTCTAGGGCTTCGCCCGAGGGGAATATGATATTTCTTGGCTTAATAAATCTTCATGTTTCCCGAACATTCATGCAATGAATTGTTTATTATACCGACACAAAACCTTCGAAATAAACATAAACTTTCAATTTCCACAGTACTCTTAATTTCACTTTCATTTTTTAACGCAAAGTTACTAAAACCCTTTGACGGCACTTATCATCAATTTTGTGACGTAAACCAGACTACTGTGACGTCTACTACTCTCGAGAGCTTTCTTTCAACGAACGATAAATATTGCGGGAAAATGCACTAAGTATCCGAAGAGGTGGAATATGATGAAAAGCATGCCGACGGCCGTGAAATATGAAGTTTTACGGCCCGATCACTTGATAACCTGGAACCAATCAGATAACACGTTGTGTAGAATATTTATAATGAGGTATAATAAATACTCTCAACTCCAATAGACCGAATGTTTCTCATGAAATAATCATCTGTTACTAATATGAAGGCTACACAACACAGAATTACTTTTCATATCTAGTTTAGTTATAGTATAGAATAGATCAAAATTTAACAATACTTTACTGTACTTACTTGAATAAAAAGCTTACCTTTGGTAAAGGGAGAAGTAATTTAGAATGAAATTTAAATAAAATTGATGAAGATAGATATTCCTCTACGGTAAAGAGATATCTTTATTTGCTTGAGAGATATCTCTTTTTGACAATTTTGTAAGATACCTCTTTGACATTAAGATATATATCTTAAGGTAAACGTAGAGACATGCCACTTTTACTTTGAGGGATATCTTTCGAACTTGGAAAGATATCTCCCAAAGTAGAAAAGATGATCATAAAAGTAACAAAGGTATCTCTCTATGTGAAAAAAAATATATCTCTAGGTAAAGAGATATCCCTTTATCAAAAGAGATATTTCTCAAGGTGAAATATAATTATATCTCTATAAATGGAAGAAATATCTCTCCAAGTGTGAGAGATATCTCTTAAAGAGAAAGAGATATCTCTCTAAGTGTAAAAGATATCTCTGTAAGTGAAAAAAAATATCTCTTTTTTTGAGAAACATCTCTTTAAGGTGAGAGATATATCTATTTTAAAGAGACATCTCTCTTAAAATTAGAGATATCTCTGTAATTTTAAGATTAATTCTATTTTCCGAATGAATTGCAAATCAACTTGCCATATAAACAGGTATTTCTTTGGTATTAATGTTCATTTCATTTGGTAATGAGCGGGTTCCTACACCGAGGAACAAAAAGTTATCTGAAAACGAACAGTTTGATTTATGATTACTATAACTGGATTGTATTTAGCGAGCATGATATTTGAGTTCTGGACAAGTTTAATAACATGTTCATGACACCGGGCGTTGTACTTCATTTAGCAGAAGCTGCTTTCCGCAAAAGGCGCTAATGGGAATACACAATTCAATGCAACATGCTTACAGTATGTTTCTTTTAAGTCTTTATTCACATTTGCATTTTGTTTACTTTCACTTAATGTTTTATACAATGGATGTTCTTCTACTCCTTTAGAATTCAACACTTTAATTCAACAAACTATTCTTAAATTTGTTTTAAAAAACAAAAACAAAAACAAAACTGCATACTGAACAATCTTAACAATAAATTGACATCATGCCAACTTTTGAACAATTTTTTTTTTTGCCCTCTAGCGGCTCACGATGACATTATTGTGTCACTAAGTAGGGGAATTTCCCCCGAAATTACATTTATTGTGAATCTTATTTTTTTTACCAGTATACGAGAGAGAGAGAGAGAGAGAGAGAGAGAGAGAGAGAGAGAGAGAGAGAGAGAGAGAGAGAGAGAGAGAGAGAGAGAGAGAGAGAGAGCAATCAACATTTTTAAAATATTCTCGACTTTTTATTTCTAAATAAAACATGTTTATCGTTCATACATGTATATTTATATGTGAATCTAATTAAAGAGATCCTTATTACCTTCAGCGTTGCAGATGATACATGGTGAACTTATTTAAACCCTAATACAAAATGGAATGGCCACATCTGCATCAGGGATCATTCGAGGCAAGTTTCACGGGTATTAACATACATAATATACCTGTAGTAACAAATACGTTACTGTTTTTTGTAATCAATCTAAATAATATATGCAACATTTGAGCATTTCAAAGTGGAAATAAATCATTATTTACATTAAAGTGGGTCAGATTTCTCATCGTGGAAACAGTTTGAAATGCGTCTTCTATAATTGTTTTATAGAAAATGAAAAAAAAATGTATGAAAAACAAATTTTGTTTGAGCAATACACCCCGAACACCCTATCCCCTCCACCCCTTTCATTGTTTCTTTTTTCGCTTTACGTAAAGCTAAAAATTACCTACTGTGCATAGAATTCATAAATTTGATTTGGGTCATAAATAAAGATTTTTGCGGAAAATTCGTGGACTTCTGTCATATGTTTTTTTTTTATTTAAAAATCATATCTGTTCGAAATTTTGTAGAAATCATCAAACGGTAAATCTAAATTATTTGTATTAAAATTTAGAATAATTTTACAAATATTATGATTAATATTAAACTGATATAGATTTAGAAACTGCTAAACCTGCTGTGCAGGTCAAAAATTTGTAATTTACAAACACTACACTAAATAATGTCTGAAGTCATATTCTTCGTAGTGTAAAATCTGAAAATGGAGAGAAAACGAAAAATTCCGAGACGTTTGATATTTAAGAACTGTTACATTGATTAATATTCCAAGTTATGGCTTAATATTCTGCTTCGTTGAAAAGAAATTATTTGAGAAGATAAGTAGTCCTCCTTGAAATTGTGTAAAAACTACGAATTAGGATATCATGGAGCAGCATATAACGATGTAATTTTTGTTATTATACTTTGGGAAAATTCTGCTTGAAGTCTAAAAGTATTAAAGGGATCAAAAAATATTTTTTAAGTGAGTAGTACATGTGTGTGTAACGGACAGTATTTTAGTGATTTTGGTACGGACAGTATTTTAGTGACAGAGACTGTACTGGACAGACAATATGTAAAGAAACGGTTTAATAAAAGTTGGGACGTCATGGAAGGCGTAGTCGTTTCAGAATTGCTGATCTTGTGAAAGCAAAGTTAAGCAGCAAATGAAATTAATTCATTGACAACAGAAAACAATTGTTGAAAAAATAAATGTCAAGTGATCGAAAAAATGTTTTTAATGAGTGGGTATTGGATTAAACTGTGTGAAATGTAAAGGGATATTACTTTTGAGAAAGTCCTGAAGCTTTGTTTTGACGTCACATTGCAGTTAAGTATGGTCCGTGGTTACAAAACATGTTGAGTATGAAGTCAGAAGATATAGACAATCTTTTGTCATTAAAATAAAATGAAGACTTGAGTAATAGTAAAATGAACAAGTTTAACCGTGCAGTTTTATTTTTTTTTTTTTCATTAAAAAATTAATAATCACAATAAATAGATTGATACAAAGTAAAAATAATTTTAAAAAATCGTATAGATTAATACGAATGGTTGCGGAAAGGTAGACGTTTGAACGTCATAGAATTTAGAAATTTATTTGTCGCATCATTTGCAGCAAGAGTATACCCAGGAATATACACAAATCCAGGCCTCCATATTTTGTTTGTATCATGTCCTTAAATTGAAGTTAATTGATTTCTTTCAAATGGAATCGAATAAAAGTTCAAACATTAACAAAACAAAAATTTTTACAAATGATATTTTGAATTTATTATCAGCAGCATATAAGGAAGAATGAAGAATAATGAACTTTTCGAAAACGAACAATCCTCGTTTACTACAGTAATTTTTTTTTTTACTTTATATTCGTTCGCTCAAGAATTCTTTGTATAATTATATTCTGACTTGCTTATGTCCGCTGTCACAATTATCATGTAACATTTTCATCAACATTGAAATATGTGATAACTATGAATGTATATGTATTTATATTAAATCATCATTTTGAAAGATATACAATAGTACATTAATCTTTTCAATATAACCATGGTTCAAATTCAAATAAATAAATAAATAAATATTCATCTTGCCAAAAAAAAAACAAAAAAAAAAAAAAAATAAGGAGGTTGGTTTCTGAAATCAAAAGTATTGAGTTTTCTTTTTTATCAAGTATATCTTTAGAATATATACACGTAGCTTTATCAAAAATCGAAACAAAAAATGCGGTGTCAAAGCGCTTCTTTTGGCTCTACAGAGCATTGAGTTTAATCGTTTTGCACTGTAAATACGTCTTACACATCAATCATTTTTAAAAATTTTCCTCAAATATTTTTGTTCAAATAAATTATGGTAACAAACACAGTGCTTTTTCATCTTAAATAGACGCAGTAAACTTTGTTACAACGTATAAATCTTCCATTTACTTCGTGTTTTCAATTATTCGCCCTTTCTGCACTCAAACATTTTCATGTTCTGGCATCAAAAATCTAGCAAGCAAGAATGTCATTTGAAAGTAATGACATTTGTTTTATTAAATTTTAGAAGAATGGTTAAAAATGATGTGTTTATTCAGAAAAGAAAATCAAAGTGGGGGTCTGTGATCTTTATTTTCAGATGTTACAAAATTTGAACTAATCTTATTATAATAAGCACAGATTAGGGCTATTTTTTTTCTTAATTTTCATATATATTTGCTATTCGCAGCACAGTTAAGGTAACAAAAAAGGGGCGTAGCCTTATTTGTACGTAAAAAACTTAACTATGACGTCATACAAAACCAACTTAAAAATACCACAAAATGAGGTGATTTGCTATTTTTACTCGTAAGAAACCATCAAACTACATCAAAACTTACAACAGTATGGTGTTAAATCCCACAAAACAAGTTACAAACAAGTCACTGATCGCAATGCACTTGTCGATGTGACACCATTCTGTAAAATTTTACAAAGTTTGTATATTTTCCCAAAAAAAAATGTATTCTATAATTAGATAAAATATTATTTGCAGATATTTTATAGCCCATGAACATGGATTCAATGTCTTCTTAACGATGTTATCACATATGTTCCGTATATCTCCTATTTCATTGATACTGCCGTATATTTATACACAAGTACATCGAAGTACATCGACGGGCAATGTGAGGGTCTTATTAAATCAACCAGGAGAAAAGGTATACACTTAATGGATCACATTTACAAATCAATTCTAGAAGTCTTAAGGTAAATAAAAAGCGCAGCGATCCTGGGGGAATTTTTAACTATATCAATATTTCATGCCGTTGTCCAGCAAAAAGTACATCATTTTGTCATACATGTATGGTTTAAACAATGAGATTGCAGAATCTAGATAGGATAGCAGCACTTTAAGAAACTACAATGCCTTTTGAAAATATTAATAAAGTAAACGTCGATTTTTAACTTTGCAAGAAAATGTGATCGTCGCTTCACGTGACAAGTCTAAATATAAGATCTGATCGTCCTCACTATGTAGTTTTTAACAATAATTACAATTGAATTACAATTTAAATATAAATAATGTTTGAAAAATAATTGCCACCCTGATTATGAATTCAAATACATTTGTAATAACAAAAAAGGGTCGATATTTCCACTGCGCACCTAACTGTACTGTTTATAAAATATGACGATAGAATTCATGACAGTTTATTAACCAGATAATTGAGGACCAGTATAAAACAGTCCACTGCAAAAAAAAAAAATAAAATAACTCTGAGGACAGGCTTGCAGGTAAAACTAGGAATCCAAGATAAACATACTCTAAATACTTTAGAAGACAAAAGATGACAATTTTCTTCTAAAAAAAATCTTCCGCCACAAATATAGTTCCTCAATATTGCTTTCAGTAAGAGATTTAATCATGGAGTATTAACTGAATGTAGTTAAACTGGCATGGTAGAATCCAAATTAAATGTGAAAATTAAAACAATATACAGATTTTTTTTCAAATATAGGTTAAGATAAAAAAAAATCTGCTCAAAACGTCAGGAGCGAATCTTGTTATGGAAACATATGTATATGCCTTAATATTTGGCCGTGATAATGTGTAAAAAAATTAAAATTATATATTCCTGGATCAGAGATGAAATGAAATCAAAGATGTACATTTTGTTTGTAAATAAAGTATTATTTTGTTTGTTGAATGTCCCATTGATGTCCCGATTCGAAGTACTTTCAAATTGATAAGCACAATCATGATATTGATGTCAGTAAACAGATAATTAAGGTCTTCCGCCTTTCTTCGGAAGACCTCACTCTTTTTCTTGTTTTCTTTTATCATTCCCTGTTCATAGTACACATGACTTCTCGGAAACTACTGAACCGATTTCAAAGACGTTTTCAAGAATGATGCATCGTTTTAATATCTCCAGACTGTTTTTTTCAGTTTTTAAAAAAAATCACTTCTGGTCGCATTTTTTGTCCGATTTTTTTTAAATTGTCATTTTGTCCAAGCATTTTCTTGTAGACTACTCAAGATTGAATCACGATATTTTCAGGGATGATAAAACATTTTTTTGAATTATGCATTTCGTCTTTTAATTTTGCATCCGTCACTTTCCGTCGACACAGGAAGTGATGTTTAATTTCAAGATTTTTTATAAAAAGTAACAGTTCTGAATAAAGGCAAATAGAACTTATGTTCACATTAACAATTGTCAACAATAAGCATATATTAGAAGTACTTCCGGTGTAAACGGAAAATAGTTGAAGCGTCCAACCAAATTTTCCTTCCGTCGACCTCACTTTCGGTCAAACCGGAAGTAGCATGAAATGGCTTATTTTGCAGGTTTTGACGCAAAATTGAAAATTTAAAGTCATTGAACACGTTTTAAGTCATTACTTTCTCTTGTTCACTTCACTTCCGGTCAAAACAGAACGGCTTTGCAACGAGCTTTGCTCTGGTTATCCTTTTTTCTAATTTTGATAAAAAAATAATTCTTAAGCATATTTCCTGTTTATTATTGTGTCGCCAGCAGAACACAGCAGCACCTAGGGATCAATTTATCTGGCATCTGTCTGCCTGTCCGTCCGTCCGTTTGTCACACCCTATATCTGAAATACTGAAATAAGAGGTATGTATTTGATATTTTGCATATGTATTGCTTGGCAACATGGCGTTTTGTAATTTGCCATGTTTACCGATCTGGTGACCTTTGACTTTGAGCTTTGATTTATCTTTTTAAAATAATTCATAATGCAAATATACAGCGTACTTTTGACTTTAAGAGGTAAGTCTATGCTATTTAGCATTTTTTGTAATAATATTTTATGAAAGAATATACAAGCATTAAAATACACCTGACCCTGACCTTTGATCTACTTTGCAAAAATGCCCCCTGCAGCTTCATTTAACTTAAGAATCTTTTAATTTTGTGGGGTAGGAAATTATACTTCATTTGACTGACAGATTCTATGGCAGTCTTATACTAATCCACGGATGCCATTTTCTCTTTGTTGGCAAAATGCAAGAAACTATCATACTTATGGTAAGTAGGAAACTGACCACTCTTATGTTCATATTATTTACTTATTTAATAAAGAAACAAAACAGGCGACATTAGCGTTCCTTGAAACACTCTAGTCTAATATGCGGAGGCAACATTTACATGTAGTTAACCATATAAACGATAATTTAAAAAAAAAATACATTCGACAATACCTGTTACATTACAATCGAAACGAAAGAAAAATCTTTGGATATAATAGTGAAGAATTTTTTAAGATGCCAGGTTTAGAATTTGAAAGATTACTTCAGAAAGGAAGTAATTCTGCAGAAAATGAACCAACCGTCCCCATGTATATCTGGAATTCGTAACTTTTCGCTGCAAGTCTCTTAGGCTATAAAGTTCTTCTTTCTTTCTTCCTATTTTAACATATTTACTATTAAAACATTAATATAAACATAAACATAAACATAAACATTAATATTTTCTAATATACTTAGAAAATCTTGAGAGAATAGGGTTGAAATGAGGAATTCTATTGTGATGCGGTTCTCCTTTTGTCTAGCATTGCTTGATAACGATTGTTTCTCTGTGCATATTTACTTACATATCTACAAAGCACACATAGTTATAGGGAAACAAAGATTTTACAATTAAAAAGCACTACCACTCACATTGACTTCCAACTTAATTCCAGCACAAGTGTTGTCAAGACTACCATGACAAATCTCCTACCCACCTGTTTCTCACACAAATCTACCATATGCCCACTTTCATCTCTCAAAACTCTGTCATGCACAATAACTGACATACTTACAAATTAATAATTCATGCTTGCTCAATTTCGTCCTCTCTAACTACATGTTGCTAAAACAACACTCATGGAAAAAAGGCTTAAGAGCCTACATGTACCATGAAATCATAGGAAAAATGTTTGAAAAATCTTGATTAGTGATATTAATATGGAAACATCATCAGTTAGAGTTTATTCAAGTTTGTTCATATCATGACCTCTTGGGTGAGGTGGGGCCATAATGGGCAATCAAATCTTTGCATAGGAATTATAGGAAAAAAATTCAAACTCTTTTACTCAAAGATGGCAAAATATACATGTATGCTTTATTGATATAGTGAAATTCTCAAGTAATAAAAATTTCACCCTCCCCTCCCCCAACAAACTTTTCAATAGAGTTGATTTGTGTCTTTTAACTAGCCCATGTGCTCAGGTGAGGGATGTGGCCCATGGGCCTCTTGTTAAATTGAGCTAACGCTCTGAGTAACTCTTAAACTATTATACATTTTAGGGTGTTTCGTGATATACAGTACCCGCATCGTTATTCTTTACAATTCTATCGTGTCCTATCGTGCGTGTATCCTATCGTATCGTGCGTGTATCCTATCGTATCGTGCGTGTATCCTATCGTATCCTATCGTATCGTGTTTTCCGTTTATCAGGTTTTGCGTTTTCTATCGTGTTTTCCGTTTATCGTGTTTTCCGTTTATCGTGTAGATCGTTTATCAGGTTCTATCGTGTATCGTGTTTTGCGTTTATCGTGTATATTCGGAAACCCTCGCTTTTTATCTTTACTATAGAAAGAAACTACTGAGCTGTTCCGAGTTTCTTTTTCGTTTTGTTAACTAAAATAAGATTACTTCAACCGAAAAGGAGAAAAGAAAGTTTTATCCCTTTCTTTTTCATATTAAAAGAAATAATAAAGCGTAGAAGGAAAATAATAAATAAATAGCGTATTCCATGAATAAATAAATTGATTAATTAATTAATAAATAAATAAATAAATAAAAAAATTATATCATGGTAAAGCAGAGAGTGATTGTCAAAAATTAAACAGTAACTCTATTTTCCGGAAATAAAATTATAAACGATCAACGGCCTTTTTTAAAAAATAATTTATCGAATTGTATGAATTATTTATTCAAAATTAAATATGTTTAATACGATTTTCTTAAATGAATCAGAGTTACTGGAGAAAGATTTTTGGTAAGCTACGGTGTATGCGTAACCAAAAAGTAAATAAATAAATAATAAGCAGGATATTGATATGTATCTTTTTTTCATGCAATATTCTGTTTTTCCTTGTTTATCGTCTGATAACGTTAGTAATATGTTTACGCCTCTGATCTGCATGTATGCACAATTATTTAAAGTCTTCATGTTACAAAAATTATAAAACATAAGACATTGATCCAGATGATTTTAACACCGCCGTATACGTTCAAATTTTAAAGTAATGTATACAAGGAAAAACATGATGTTTTTTAACAGCTTACCTTTTCGGCGTGGAAATAAACTGAAAATATAATCCATCAGAAAACTGACACGTCTGTGTAGCTCTCTAATAAGCACACTGCCTTCCTCTGCGGTCAACACCCCCTCCCCCTTCTTCCCTAACTGACACCCGTGGCCCGTGTGTGTAATCATTGTCAACATACCTGTACGGATTTCTCACCTGGGGTCAATTAGGAACCTCGAATACTACCTGGTTCTAATGAAACGCATCTACTTGTTTTCGGGATTTTGTTCCTAAATTGTGTGAACAAAGTTATCAAAGATTTTATTCAAAATATATAATAAATAATTATACGATGGATGTAATTATGGATTTAAAAAATCATCTCACTGCTTGAATTCTAAATAAAAATTCAAATAATTCAATTTAATGAAATGAAGTCCCTAAACTCAATCCGCTGATTTATTTGTACAATGGTTCCATTATGCTTATGTAAATAAGTCTTTTAATAAACTTTAAAAAAAACTGTACTAGTCTTATGGTACATGCACTTTCGGTTCATCGGTTTTTCTGCGTAATACGGACAAAATTCTAGGAAACAATTTCATTGATCGTAGAAACAGATGAAATAGTTCTAATATTCTAAACTATGAAAATTAGATCGCATTATTTTTTACGGTATCTTACTATAATAATAAAACAAAAGAAGTCGTCTGATTCCTCCGTGACCATGCAAGACAAGTAAATACACCGAATCAAATTATAGTATTAATCGATTTCATTCCATATGTATACAACTTTATTTAAGAATTCAATATTATATTTGGCTATTTGGATAGATTTTGTTTCTAATTCTAAATTGGTTACGGACTTTTAACATCCCTCCCTTCGAATATGCTTCATATGAGATTACCGGGTAAGTCTAAAATGATTTTCAGGGAATTCATTTACCGACTTAAAACTATTTTTTGTTATTATTAGAAACAGTACATACAAAGTTAAATAGCAAAGATTTATAATTATTAGGTCGGAAAAGTCGCATTTCACTCTTTTAATATTTGTTTATTAATTTTTGTGTTGTAAAGAAAAAAAAAATATTTAACAATTCAATACTCGTTAATTAATAGGAAGTTTTCAGTATCTGATATGTAAATGTTTACATGTACATAACTAAGAGCTTAGCGTAAACCTACATGTACAAGTGCAGTTGTAGGAGATTCATATTCTGTTGACATAGTTTTAATGCAGAGCACCATTATATTAACAATTATTTAAATTTCTATTCAGGAAATTAACTTTCTTGAACTATTTAGTTCTTGAAAGATCTATCACGTTAAATTTATTTATTTTATTAAAGCCGTTTCTTTGAACCTTTCTTTCGGCCGGTTTTCTACTTGTATTTTTTCTAAGATTTTAATATTCAATTGCGATTTTTGGATACATCGCAGATTGTAATCTTTAAGATTTTAATATTTAATTGCGATTTTTGGATACATCGCAGATTGTAATCTTTAGACATTAAATACAAATATTTAATTTATTGCGTAAATTTCTTCCGTGAAATAACTTGGTACTCTTAGATAAATTTATTAGATAGAAAATTCAAATGTATATTTTTCATAAATAATAAGTCTATTTATAGAGTTTCCAAAATTTATAACAGTACCCGTGAGAAACGGTACATAATCATGTTAGGGATTTTTGTGCAACAATTACATGTATGCTAAAATATCCATAATAAAACTATTCATAGTTCAACCTTAAGATGGGAATTTTGACATTAACACAAATAATCGTAAATTCACACAATTGAGAAGAAATTAAAAAAAATTACAGTCTCCATTTCACAATAATCCATTTCATCATTGTCATTTTTTTATATAAATAAATTTTGTAAAATTACCACAGAGATCTAAGTTTTTTTTTATTATAATAATTAAATGTACTTTATAATTTAGATTTGAAACTCTGCAAGTATTTAAATTAAAATATTGCAGTAAGTAAACAAAATAATCTTTTCGTCTTGTCAGAAAACGTTCCGTATTTTGAAACAATCCTATCAGGTTTTGCGTTTATCGTATCGTGAAGATCGTTTATCAGGTCTATCGTGTTTTGCGTTTATCGTGTTTTGCGTGTATCGTGTTTTGCGTTTATCGTGTTTTGCGTTTATCCTATCGTGCGTGTATCCTGTTCTATCGTGCGTGTATCCTATCGTATCGTGCGTGTATCCTATCGTATCGTGCGTGTATCCTATCGTATCGTGTATCCTGTAAAGAATAACGATGCGGGTACTGTATGTCTCACATCTAAATGGGCATGAAAATCGAGCATGATACCAAAACCAAAACACTATAGGCACAGGAGTCTGAAGTTTTTATCGTCAAAAAAATAAAATTCGGAAAAACAAATATTTCACACCTCAACTAAAAAAACAAGTGGTTTTTATTTAGTTCAGGGTGGGTTTTTTTTCTTGATTTTTTTTACAATGACACCTTCAGACTCCTGTGTTATAGGTAAGTGTATTGATCTAGATTTATGATATTGCAAAGTATCGTGAAAATTATAATATACCATAAAGAAACTGATCATATAATCAGTGAAGCCGTAGTTCCAGCTGTTCTTAAAATGGCGTAAAACTTGCAGCAATTTTTTTTTATTTTAAACTTTTAAACTTTAAATTCAAATTTAAACTTGAGTTATAAGAGGGATATCTTAAATATTGTGCAGGGTGTGATGATGAAAAATATCCAGACCAGAAATTGCTGATTGATTTTCATATGTAAGGAATAATTAGAGAGTTTGAACAAAATTACAATGTAAAGATGGAAGATAGTTAAATCCTGACCCCCACCCCCTGACTTCCCCCCAGCCAACCCCCCCCCCAATCCCCCAACCCCCATTTAAAAGATGAAGAAGAGTTGAGAATAATATCAGAGTTAATCAAGCATTGAAAAAACCTCACAAATGTCGATTCTGAGTTTAGGGACATTGATTGTGCATAACAAATCTAGTACATGTAAGCGTATCAAGTGCGTTTAAGAATCCTAAATTTGAATCGAGTGACTGTCTGCACACACAATTTCAGCATTAAAAACCTATTGATGTTCGGAGCCGGTTCAAGAAACATTTATTTAAATGCAACTTTAAATAAAAATATATATAAATGCACTTTGAGGATTCTTGAAGCCAGATATAATACAAAAAATGTCTCAAGTATCCTGTGAAACTTACAAAACAGTGGTCAGAAATTTCTGAGCCTGAGTCACTTGGAGAGGAACATTAGTTGCCATAGAAACTAAAATGGAGAATGTTGATACTTCTGAATCAAAATAATAATTTTAACTATCTGCCGATTAAAATGATATATAAAATAAACATGTAGCTTTTGTTGTTATTTATCTTTCTGTGTTTAGATGTGTGGCATATATTGTGAAACACCCTGTATAATAATATTTGTTTTATGAATGTAATATTTATTTAGCCTTGGCGCAAAAATGCATAAAACTCATGTTTTGTTTTTTATCAACCTATTCACACCACGGTTTATTAACTGGACACCAGGAAGCGATAGGATTGTTATAGAGAGTGTATCTACAGCCAATTCAATGGGTCAGTGTCCCTTTGACACTGATAGACTCAAATAAAATCAAACAATTATTTTATTGATGAATCAGATTTATTTTATTATTATAATAACTGCATCACATTAGTTTCAATTGAAAGTGTATCTAATCAATAGCACTCAGATTTGCAAATTTTGACCTATTATTCTGGCCACACGCCATCCCCGGGGTTTAAAAATGGTTTAAAAAATCTAAAATCTACACTTGTAACTACCCCACGATGCTTCCACCACTGTTTCAGCTTTGGCCCAGTGGTTCTTGAGAAGGAGTTGAAAATGTGAAAAAGTTTATAGACAGACAGACAGACGGACGGGACATACGACGGGTGATCAGAAAAGCTCACTTGAGATTTCAGCTCAGGTTAGCCATCCAAATGACTAGAAATTTTATGATGCATACATATTCATCATAAAGAGAATATACTTTGCATATGTATACATGCTACATAATTATATCTGAAGTATTTGATTGTTAAAAACGTTTTCAATTTTCAGTGTTAATATTACTAATTTTTTTGTTAGTTATAGTTTGTAGAAGAATAAAAGGAATCAGTTGTATTGCACAAAGCAAAATGGTGAAAAATGAAAAACCTTTTGTAATTGCAAATTACTTCTGAAAAAAGTATTTTTCAGATGATGGAAAACAATACATATTATATTTCAGTTCTGTATTAACAGAGAAAAAGACCACATACTATTCTTACATGTTTGTTGGAATCCTTTGTCATCCAGTCCATTATTATTCTTCAACTGGGGATAGTCCACTCATCTATATTCTATAATTCATGCATTCATGTCATTGTTTGATGATTGAAATGTGTATTTTCCTTAAAGATTTTTTTCAGTTATAATAAAACGCAACTATATGTATCAGGAAGGGGAGGCTAGCAAAATCACATCTACTGCAGTATATATGTTCCCGTTTGTTTTGATTTCAGTATGTAACCGATAGCTATGAAATTAAACACAGGCAACACGTTGATATATTATTGTGATCTCACACAGTTTATTATGACTGTGTTGGTCAATGATATTTCTCAATTTTGAACATAAAGCGCGTAGGCGAAAGTGTTGATTATATCGAATATTTTAGTATATTCAAATCCCAAGTATAAAACAGAATAACCATTTCAAGTACATGTATATGGGGAAAAAGAACAATGATTAAGCTTAATGGTCCCTTCAAACAATACAAATAAGGAACGGAGCAAACACGGATCTCTTAAACATTAGACGAAGGATTAGGTGCCATGAAGGTATAGAATCCCCTGCCCACCTGTCAAAGTTGCGTAATCCGAAAATAACGGAACACTTCGTAGACAATTCATCAATAACCTAATACAATGAGTATGAAGAATGTGACTCAGAATTTAACTTGATAATATACCAAAACCTTTTTGTTTATCTATAAGACACTGCGTATTGTATTTTTAAAGATAATAATTGGTTAAACTATAAAAGAAGAGTTTGCGGAGGAAGAAAGTTTGACAGACATGTACGGACAGACGACGTAGCAGGGTAAAATTAATAAACCCTGACATTCTTTAGAAAATGTTGATTTAATATATGGAGATAACGAACAGTAACTCATTGATAAAATGCAATCAGTTAAGATTTATTAATTTTCAAGACAATGTTTTTCCACTTCTTCTTTTGTTTCGATTAAACGTCTTTCTTCCTAAAAAAATCAGACTTATATTAAAAAATGATTAATTCTGATGATCTTTGCCAAGAATTCACAGTAAAATTTACTCACACTTCTGATTTCAAATTACTTCATCCTAGCTCTCAGTAATCTTTTCGCGAACTCCGCCTCCTGTGACAAATGTAATCACGCGTTAAATAGTTAACTGTGAAATCATCAATGTTCGTAGGGGACCGGTGCTCGTGGATTTCGTGGTTCACCCTTATCCACGAATGTATATCCCCACGAACATTCCCTTTACAAACTTATTTATTTATTGAATCTTCTGTATATATAAGTTACCCACGAAATTATGTCCCCACGGACCAATAAAATTTTGTTTACCCACGAACAATGACCCCCACGAATTAGAATTATTCCACACCATGTGTTAAAAATATTTTGAACAATTATTTCTCAATCAAAAATTATTTTAAAAAATACATGAAAAAGACTTACTGTCATTTTTTCCACAAGGTCATTTCCATCTTCCTTTAAGCAAATAAAAACTTCTTTAAATTAGTAAGCAAAATCAAATTTGCATGGAGATTGAATAAATTACAGTGTGTTAAACATGACCATTTTCAATTTGACTGCACGTGGCTTTTCGAAGTTTCTTTACATGATGTTTTAAATTTTGAATTTACTAAGGGGAGGTTTTCATGTTGTAAATTTTGTGTTTACCTCCTCTTAGTAAATTCAAAATTTACAACACGATGTTAATTCATGTATTCATGGGTGTGTCATTACCCCTTTCATATATGAATTAAGATATAAATAACAATAAAACATTTCTTGAAAGGTCTAGTTCCGATAACGTATTTTAAGTGTATTTAATACGTCCATGGACATGGAAATATGTTGATAGAAGATTGAAATTCCAGTTAAATAAACATTTAACTGCGAACAAAAATGGCCCTCTTGCACCTTTACATGTAAAATACCAGTCTGATTTATTGCAAAAGTGCAAGTATTGGGCATGAGAAAAATAAGAATTTCTAAAACAAACCAAATTGTGTATCTTTTTTCCGAAATTTAACACAGTTTGTCTGTCTACAATATCTCTCATTAATTTACTGGAAAAATAAATATCAAAGTCAGCCTTTACCTTCAACATATCCAGAGAACGCTTATCGCAAGTGAGTTAAGGCTACGTATGGAGTTTCTATGCAAAATATTTAATTAAAACCATAATTGATATACATACCGCATAGAAAATGTTAAAACTTGTTTTCTTATACATTCTTGGTACATACGATACACGATAGCCAGTACACATTATGACGTCATATTATGACGTCATCAACCTGTACTACACAAGTTCATAAGAAACATCAACAAAATTGATCCGGCGCAAGGGCATACCTTACTTTGTTTTAGAGAAACAAGGTATAAAAAGACGCAGAATATTCCAAGGATTTATGATATTACTGCACAAATGTCGACACTGAAATTGTTTAGTTTCTATTTGTACAGTTCTAAGTTGAAACAGGGTAAAAAATCCACAGTCCAGTGTAAGTTTCCAAAAATTTTTATCAATTGAAAAAAGGCATAGGATTTGTGCAGCAATTTTATTAATTATAAGAATATTCTCCTTAATATTATACATTATTTATTTTAAATCAAATAGGATATGCCCTTGCGCCGACGTTGTTTTGTTGATATATTTTATTACCTTGAATGGAAAAGAACAATGACGTCATAGTATGACATCATAATGTGTTCTTGCATTAATATACTGTGGGTACTATGAATGCATAAGAAAATCAATTTGAACTTTCTCCATAAATAAAGTATACAATTTATGCATTTTCATTAGTTCATTTGAATAGAAAAGCTTATATTTAGCCTTAACTCACTTGCGATTGCAGTAGCAAAGTCCATTGTAGCAAGCGCACCATTTCTTCTTCTTTGCATCTGTTTCTTTCATCAGGCAAAATAGCATAGCAAGAATAACGACACATGTCATAAACTTCATCTGAAAACATGTCACTAGGAATATTTAAAAATGTCTTAAAACCATTTCCCTAAACACGGATACAGGGAATAAAGTTTATTTTTTCAGAAAAAATAAAGAAATGGAGAAACATAACACAAGGCAAAAAAATATCATTTAATAGAGACTGAAATGTACAATGCAACACGATTACATAACCAGACACATTAAAACAACGACAGGGAGAGGGGAAAAACCCTGATAAAATTGTCGTTGAATAAAATAAATATATAAAAAAAATATTACTTACGATAAGCGAATTGAATTCTTCTTTGCAAGCAATTTCAAACCAACAAAAATATAGAAGAACGTTGACAAAATTTATACCTGAAATTGATGAACAGCTGGTACCCCTCTTGCTATTGAATTCTGTCATTAAGAAGGAAAAATTAAACCATTGAAATCTGACAAAAGATATTTTTGTTTTAAACCCTGATTTCTGTATTAAATTTCGTTACATTATATGTATATTTAGTATTCAAATATCTTAAAATCATGTAACCTAGCTAGCGTTGTTTTTGAGTTTAGTCACATCATGTAGGGGGCTTAGATTTTGAAATACAATGAGCAAACAAAATTCGCCCATTTATTTTTTTTAAACAACCCATTCGGTCAATTAACGAACCCTTTTAGAAAATAATAAATTGACCACTAACAGTTCCTGAAACAATGGCATTGCAAAGGAGAGTATCCCTAGCTCATCTATAAATTAAAGCAGCATTCGGCATCGATCTCGAGGCAAATTACACCATTTCCGTTTCGTTCAGCACTAACCCAATCATTCACACACAAACAAACACACCCCCTCTCACACACACACACAAACAAACAAATGCATACGATTACATTGCTGTATCTCTGTTGAGATGTTGAGATGGGTAAAATGTTTTTAACATTCCGTTTCACCAGTTAGAAAAGTACACCGTCTTTTTAGCATATTTACATGTCCATATTCTCTATCATGAAAATACCAGATCTTTTAAAAGGGCGTGCATTCATACAGAGAGATGATTGATTGATCGTTTATTGTTTAACGTACCTCAAGAGAATTATTTTTAATTCATATGGAGTATATAATGGAAACACTTACATTTACTGTAGAACCAACTGAATAAAAACAAAAACACAACTTCAGTATTGAAGTGTTTTCATAGTTTTTATGTCTGAAAAATTTTAATTCTGGTTCAGTATCAAAAGCAATGCACATTGTTTTTTTTTAATGCACCGCACTTCTGATAAAATAAATTAAACAATAAATAAAATAAATGGAGATAACAAACAATACCCAAGATTTAGAGTTCAACAATTAATTATACAATACAAAATAGGTGAAGAGCAAAATTGGACCTTCAAAACCTCAGATGTTGGATCATGTGCATTGGAGTGAGCATCCCCTGCCGACAGGTAATACCCACCATGTGTTCCACATTATGGTAGGAAAATAACAGAAAAATTCTTGCAAATTTCGGTGTGTAAATAATGGCCTAACAGAATGAAAAACGTCTGTCAGCATTTGACTTCATAATAAATTATCTTCGATGATTAAGTCATTGTATCGACAACGGAACTCGCGAAATGATGACTGCAAACATCACGGGGAATTTTTAGCGGACAGTTTTGAAAGAAAACGGATTTGTTCCACAAGTTTTAATAGTGATTGTTTTAATTAAATAGAATGCTATTATCATACTTCCTTATAAAAAAATAAATTGTGAAAGTTTTCAAAGAAAATTGTATGATGGAAATGCAAAATTTTTAGCCTGGTAAGGTTTGAAGAACCGCTATGATTATATGAATGTATTCTGTATGCTTTTAAAGTCAAATTTGTTACATATTAAAAGAAAAAAAAAACAATTTCATTTTTGACTTGTAATACCGATGATGTGTCTAAAGAGTAAACATACATCTCGCCAATTAAAAGTCAAACTAATGCTGAATATAAAATGTTGCAAAATAAAGTAAAGACGATAAGGTTTAAAGCAAACATATCTTTCATCAGATTACAGTAGTTTATACGTTTTCTCTTCTCAGTTATACAATTCAATAGCAGAAGAGTAACCAGCTGTTTATACTTTTCAAGTATAAATTGAAAACAATTCTGCCAAATTTTCATTGGTTTGAGTTGCTGACCAAGAAGAATTCAAATCGCAAATCGTAAGTGTAACAGACATATCGTAAGTAATACTTTTCTTTAATTATCTTATTAGAAACAGTTCTTTTTTTCTTCGTTCATGTTTTAGTGTGTGGCTTTACGGAGGGGTTTCGTATCAGTTAAACAATTATTTCTTTTTATCTGTTAAATATTTATTTTTAACTTCATTTTTTTCAATTTAAATACAAACAATTAAGTTTTTCTATTTTCAAAAAGGAAAGTAAAAAATAAAACTTGAACATGCTTTTATTCACTGTGACCGTATATAGGGGGATAGTTTAAGGTCCTAATTAGATAATTATGGCAATATATTTTCAGATGAAGTTTATTGCATGTGTCGTAATCTTTGCTATGCTGCTTTGCTTGATGAAAGAGACGGACGCTAAAAAGAAGAAATGGTGTGCTTGCTACAATGGATTTTGTTACTGCAGCAAGCGTTCTCTGGATATGTTAAAGGTAATTTTTATATGGTCATTTTCCATTCCAAAGAGAATATTTTTAAGTATGCTGTTTTGATAATTGAAGTCCATTGAATCCAAGCTTTAAGGAGGTCGAGTCTAATAATTTCTTTACTATATATTTTGATAATTTTTCTAGAATGATTTTTTTTTTTTTTAATTTTGTCGAAAAGTTTCTAAAGAAGAAATTATTGAATGTGCTCCCGGATTTTATGTACTACTTAAACCTAAAAGAAACTTTCAAAATTGCAAAATTATCATGCTTGAAACGCACCATTTGACTTATTTGACGTAACAGATCAGGTTTTATTGAAATTGAAAACAGAATTCTTAAAATGACCCACCCAGGACTGCATAAATAAGAAAAATGTGAAAAGTCATGCAAAGTCAAATTTGAAATGGCCTCGTTAACTTCAGCGTGATTAACTGTACTAAAATTTGAGTTTAACTTCTGAAGATAAAAATGTTTCATTTGTTAAAAGGAAGATGGAAGTGACCCGGTGGAAAAAATAAACCAAATGAGAGTAAGTCTACTTTATGTTCCTCTATATTTAAAAGTGAAGAATGATTGTTTACAATCTATTTGTACACAAAAACAATTATTACTTGTACATTTGTTACAGGAGGCGGATTTCAGGAAAAGATTCTTGAAAACTGAGATGAAGCAATAGAAATACAAATGTGAGTTTAAATTTTATTAGCTTATTGTAAAAAATCAGCAGAATTAATTGAATTTCTATAAACAGTTTTTTTTTCATTTTTAGAGAATGGAAAACATCAATTGAAATTGAGTGAGGAGGATTAAAATTTCATTTTTGAATTAAAACTTCTCTTGATTCCAGTAAAACTTTTGAAAATGCATTATATCAGTGGTTTGTTCTTATGATGCAGTATGTAAATATACTTTGATGTATGATAGTACATTTTCTCTCACCGAAAACAATCAAAAATGCACTAGTGGTGCTTTTTTCTGAAATACATTTAACAATTTTAGATTGCCTCGCTATATAATGAGACTATAAATGACAAAATCTGACTGCTTGTGAGCACATGTAAACACTTTTTATCGAACAAAGGTTCTATACATATAAACGCCGTTTATTTTTTATTTTCAGAAACAGTTATTTTGAAAAGTATTAACATATTGAATGATATAACAAGAGATAAAATTTATTTAACTGTACACATTAGTGAATAAATAATTATTTTTCATAACTCGATTCTTAGGTGATACATATAAAGTTTGTTAAAGTACACATACAATATTTATGTTGTAAGTATGGATAATTTCTATAACGAAATAAGTTATTGATGAAAATGTTAATGTGATAAGAATGTCAACAATCTCGTTTTGAATCGTCATCTTTAAGTTCTATGGTCGATACAATGACCTTGACAAAACTTACAATTTATCAC
Organism: Saccostrea cuccullata; assembly: GCF_032062105.1. Classification (NCBI taxonomy): domain Eukaryota; kingdom Metazoa; phylum Mollusca; class Bivalvia; order Ostreida; family Ostreidae; genus Saccostrea; species Saccostrea cuccullata. The sequence continues at coordinate 6,494 of NW_026933304.1, read as the reverse complement.
TAAATTATTTCAAATGCAGACTATTGCTTTTAGCACCAACTGTAAGGTCCTTATTTACACATTGAATAAATCATTATTTCCTGATCATGACAAGAAGCATATGGATGGTGTGAAGGTTCGATAGGGATGCTAACTCTTTCATGGTACCTGATCCCACCTCTAGTGTTTTGGAGCTCAGTGATTGCTCTGTTCTTTCTTTGTATATCAAACTTCCTGAGATTTAAAAAAAATCAAAAAGAAATATTTTGTATTTGATCGACATTGCGTATATTGAATTAAATTAAAAGAAATTTCGTAAAGGACATTTGCTCTACTGCACCGATTGTAAATAAAAGAAAAGACGAAGAAAAAAAAGCACTCGGACTTGAAGCTTTGGCAACAGCAATAAAAGAAAAAAGTGCCCCTTGGTTTAGTATAACTACACAATTACTGCTGTTTTGAAGTCAAGTCAATACGATGATTTAGCCACCAAAGTGTTTCAATATTACTAGAGCTGGAAGGGTGAGGGGAATATTGCTTTTCAAAAGTGGCGAAATCCTTGTATTCACCTCATAAACAACAGTAACTGGTTAAAAAAATCACTCAAAAAGAGACGCTACTACATGTATATACATGTACAAGTAAAAATATTTGACCATTACAATGCACTGAGGGCCATTGAGAAGTGGGGAATTTTTTGTAGCCTAACGCCTACTTCGACACGGGACGTTGGTTTTCTCATCCGAAGGATACGAATTTTCATTTAAAAGAACAGGTTCTACTTATTTTTATCGAAAAAAGTAAGTCGCATCCGAGATTCGAACTTGCAGAACAAGCACTCAACAGACTGAACAACCGTGACGGTGTTACAGCACGAAAAAGCAAGGACCTTATGGTCGATAAAAGATGGCTTAAGTTCAAGATCTAGTAAATGACTTTTGACTATTTTTTGTTACACACTACATTCAATATGACGTCATTATTAATGCAAACTTTCTTATTCCCTTACTTATTGGCTCTGGGAGTATTATGTAGAAAATAAAGTATTTTCATGGAGTTCAGTTGAAAAGGAATACCGACACCTATATTAAATTTGATATCATTTAAAGATAAAACCAACAACATACAAGTTATCGTTTTCTGTGAGATTGTAGGCAATCTGAATGCATGTTCCTTGTTTGATATGAAAAAAATTCCCATATTCATGACAGGTTTTCTTAATTTTTCATTGCATGATTATGAGAGTTTAAAATATGATTGTTTACCTTTACGTTATACCTCGAAACACCATTTTTTACTAAACATAAGTTATAAAGCATCATTAAAGGAACTTATTTCCCAAGTTTGATAAATCTGTAGGGACCTTTTTTTTTTTACTAGATCTTTACCCTTATAATGATATGAAGAAATTAATTTCTCTATACCCAAATTAAGCTATCTTTAAACTAGTGTTGTCAAATCGGTTGAAAATCAGAATTGATTGATCAATTAAACCCTAGTTTCTAAATGCTTAATGTAAAACGTCTAAAAAAAACCATGAAGACGTCTTCAAACACTTTCACTTGTCTTTAATTAAGTCTTTAAAGTAAGATTTTAAGTTATAATGATATTTCAATATAGATTATACAAAATAATAGTAGATTCATAATTTTGTCTCACTAATTCTAATGGTACTTTCAATTCTTTAAACTAAGTTGTTGAAATTAAATCTTATTTCAATATTGTTTCGCTGATTCTTAGGTTTTTTTTTTTTTTTTTTTTTTTTTTGTTTTTTTTTTTTGTTTTGTTTTGTGTTTTTTTTCTTTGGAAAGTCGAGGATTTGAAAGCCAGCTTCTGCAAGATATAATTCCGTAACGTTTACGCAGGGGTGATAAGGAAGCATACAAAATATTCTACCTTGACTTAATCCGTGCTACATTATGACGTCATAGTAGGCGAGATTACGTCAATTTTAGAACACAAAGTTTTGTAATATTGGTATTTAGAGAGATTATTTAACAATAGAAAATGAATAAAAACGTATAAACATTAACAAAAATAAAATGTTTTTATTTTGATTTACTGATATCTGTCATTTTGATTATAATCAACAACCGATGACGTCATATGTGTACTTCAAGTAACTTGGAATGGATCATGTCGTGTAAAGAGAATTTGGCTTAGACGGCTTATACAAAGATACGTAGAATAGAGTTTAAAAGGAAATAACGTGAATATTATGTGAATTTTATATGGAGTTCAGTTAATTAAACAGGTATGCTATTTATTTTCATCAATAATATTCTCTTTCAAAGACAGCCAGCTATATACGTATCCCGGTCGGCCTTTCCCCTGTCATTCCTGACAAAAATAATGCAACAGAACAACTATAATCTGGATATTTCAAAACATAAGATTTGTATAGTTGGAAAGTTTGCCTTCTGCCAAACTTGGAAAGTGCTGCTAGAATCCCTAGTTAAGCATGGTTTTACGAAAAATCTCGGTTCATAAGTTTAAAATTCAAAACATAGGGTAAGGTTTCGTGCGAATGTGTAGAATATTTTTTTTTACTGACAAGACAGTTGCATTCTAGCAGAAATTTTTAGGCGAAATAGATGTTTTTCAACTATATCATTTACTCAAAGAAATTATTTAACCCCGGGGTATTGTTGTTCTGTTAGCTTTTTTATTAAGGAAAATTTCGCTTTTAATAGAAGTCACGTGATGCCGTGGCGGTGGTTCACGTCTTTGCTATAGACACTCATTTATCGGTATGCAACAGTTAATAACAGTTTACGTTCATCAGCGGTTTTGATAATTTTTTAAACTTAATTTTCTTTTAAAAGGCTAAATTTCCCTAGAAATGACCTATATGCTTCCTTAACATACCCGCGTATTTTTTTCGGGGGCGGGGGTTAAACTTGCTATATATTAATTTTTTAAACATTACGTTATTTTTTTGGTCTTTTCGGAGTGAAAGCCAAGCTTCTCTGTTGAATTTTTATGATGATTTGTAAAAAATACTTTTTTTTCTGAAAAATTACTTTTAAACATGATATTCTACATATTGAATAAAACGAATTTCGATAGGTAATTACATTGTAAACATTTGCTTGGTACCTGACATGAGCGCATGCTGCAATTTATTTCTTTGGATAAAGAAATGCTTGATATTAATAGGTACACATTGGCTAAATTGCCAATAATTGAATTCATTGTTAACAATTTTAATTACTGTAAAAGAACACATTTCGTTGGTTCAAATGTTCAAAGAAGAAGCTCTTGGTTCTTGAGGATTTGATTCGTGGATGACGAATTATTAAGTAGTTTAGTATGTAGCATGTTACATTTCTTGGACATGAATTCGTTGCTTTCTTCATTTACGAAAACACCCAAAATTAAACGCCAAGAGAATTCGTGATTTTACGGCAGGCAATAGGTAGCTTACGTCACAGTTTCGAATCCCATTACAGAACATGGAGACCCGTCCTTCTGATAAGACTATATAAACCGAGGTCCTGTGTAACAGTGGATATTAATGCTGACAAGAAAATATCCTGCACAGCTCAATCGCCCTGACTGCCGACTATAGGTCAAAATTTTGCAACACTCCACCAATGGTTAAGTCTACGTGTGAGGGAAAATGTATGTAGAGGAACGTTAAACAACAACAAACGGAAAAACCTTCTCTAATTGACCATCTACTCATTCCTTTGCAATGAACTTTGCTCTAGTCTTTCAATCTAATTTGTTTGTGAATTATACCAAATAAGAAATGTTTTCTTTACCTCTAAGCTCAAAACACAATACAGAAGTTTTATTACAGAATTATCCTTCCATCCTTGGATTTTTAAAGGGCAATTTATTTCTGTTTGCAATTTATCTAAATGATTTTTCATTTCAACCCAAACATTTTTTTTCCTATAACCTGTTTATCTGAATTTTTTCAGAAACAAAACAATCAACAGTGGATCATTAAAACATGTTTAATAATAAAATAACAGATATGAACTTTTATCATTTTCACGAGAGAGAGATAGAGAGATAGAGAGAGATAGAGAGATTTCGTAAATCGATTGTTTTATTCCTCTGTTGCTGGATTATCCAAGTGGTCGTCATTTATCTGAACAAAAAAATGTTACATATTAAAAAAAATATTGTATTTAAAATGTTTGAATGAAAATTCACATTGATTGTTGATGTACGTTTTGTTGCAAATTATATATTCTGGTAAATGTTCGACTTACACGTTTAAATGCTTCTCTTAGCATTTCAGCGGGGTTATACACAGTTATCTGAAATATGAAGAAATATATTTTATTTATACAATTATGACATAAAGAATTTGCCGCCAAGAATTAATTCATTAAATTATACATGATAATTCAGATTTCCTGATATTTTACAACGTTGGATACAGATTGTTCAATACAATAAAAAAAATTCTTGGATGAAAGAGTTTATCATGATAACTTAATTGTTTCCTATTACACATAAATCAAAGATTAACAGTTCAGTAATCTCCATAGCTTCTTAAATGTATATACTTTGACTACATACTTCCATAAAATCAATTAACAGAATTGTATCATATTAAAAGAAGTTTTTGGTTTGATATTAATTTCGAGAAAGTCAAAGGCATGAAAAAATCTCATCGAGATACATGCAATTAATGTATTCCTTCATATCTTGAAACGAGAAATATGATATGCAGTGAATTTATTTTACAATTGCCTCTAAAGTGTATATTTTAGTACAAGAAATTTAGAAATGAGTAAAAAAAAATATTATTCTCCTCTTTATTACTTAGTACCATATGCATAACAACATAAACAATATAGTTCAAAAACCTTTAAGGCTTAGGCAGATTTAAGCATACGTTTACATGTATTTATCAGAACTGTCGTTAAACTACTATACATGTCACTTTGTCATTTTTTTTTGTAAAAAATATGTAAATCTAAACATGTTTTTTTAAAAAATGCTTTTTAGAACAATGCTTAACTGCTCAATAATACGATATTCACAACAAAATTCTAATTATACATATCTAACTTTGGTATTTAATGATAACTTTGTACTGTAGGAAATAATTTTTTATAATAATATAAACTATAATTATATATAATGAATAAATATATATATTTATATAAATATTTGATTATATCCTCCTAGCTTCTACATCGACAAGAAGCACCCCATGTACACCAGTCACATGCAACGGCCTTCTTGTTTAGTTAACAGGCTTTGCTTTCTCCTTCTTGGGCAGATATACTACATGTAATACCAGCATGAAGACCATAAACATGTGATACATGTGATCTTCATCTAAAACAAAAAATGAATTAAAGTGCCTTTGAAAGTTGACATGGGTGCATAGATCTAACAAAATTATTTTGAAGGATTTAATGGTAGATGGTAGATAAAGGTACCTTTTACAATGCAAGAAAACTGACGATAGCATTATTTAGGATGGTGCTTTTACAATTATATATGCATTTGTACATTGCAAGATTCTGCCGCATCTGCTTTTGCCCTGGTATACATCTAATACAGGGCATATATGAATCAAGTTATATTTTTTACAGAAGAAACCTAAGTATTATACATATCACACAACCTTTATTGCATTTTCAAACAGACATATACAAACATCAAAAAAATATTTACGCTTCGAACAAGCATGGACATATTTTCCACGAAGGCATATCGGTCCTTTGCTAAATGAATGATTGGAAAAAATACTGTTACAGTCTTCGGCTAAGAAATTGAATTTTGCCAGACAATTAAAACAATTATATTTTTATTTCTTTAATTCAAACTCGCAAAAGTCACATTCTACTTGAAGAGTACTATGATTGATTGTATATTGTTTAACGCCCCTCTCGAAAATTTTTCAGTCATATGGAGACATCACCGTATGCCGGCGAAGGACTTCAAAATTTAACGTTTACTCGGCACTCGGTGCCATTGAGCAGTGAGGGATCTTTATCGTGCCAACGCCTGCCGCTGACACGGAACCTCGGTTTTTAAGGTCTCATCCGAAGGATCCGCAACTTTCACTTCAAAGTGCCGAGCGCATAGCGAAGGAACAATTGCTACCCATTTTTTATCGACTTAGGTCAGTCGCGACCGAGATTCGAACTCACGACCTCCCAATCACGGAGCGAGCGCTCTACCGACTGAGCTACCGTAAACGATGAAGAGTACTGTAAGATATTTTAAGGTCAACATTTTCAATTATCATATTTCTGGAATATAAAAATCTTTTAAATCTATACCCTTCCTTATAAACACAAATACCAGATTCAAGCATTTTATAAAATCTCGACACGTAATGTATTTGAGAGTTTTATTAACTTTACTATTTATAATCTTAATAGATACATGTTTTACTACTTTAAAAAAAACCCAGGTGCTTTCAAATTCTTATTTATAAACAGAAAAGTTGATTAACTTTACAGGCCTAAAATTTTCTTATAAAAAGAAACCAATAAAATAATTGTACAAGTACTTCCCTTTAAATCTTGGATTTT
>NW_026933303.1:0-5752 GCF_032062105.1 Saccostrea cuccullata | reverse complement strand
ATCGTATCATTTTTTATATAAAATTTAAAACAAATATTTCTGAAAATACATAGAATATTTTTTTTTTTTTTTTTGAAAAAATATTATAATAAGTTAGTAATTGTGTTCAATTGTCTGTTTCTGAGAAACTTAAAAAACAGAAAATTAAATCATATACATGCATTTCTAGAATTAAACAAATATTAGGTACAATTACATGTATACAGTTTTATCTTTTATGTAATGAATAACAATAAATTAAACGACAGTTGAATTTTTTTTTTAAATTGATTCTCAATTCCCCTTTAACTTAAAGTATATAGTAACTTAAAATATTTACAAAGAAAAATTAGCACAAGTTAAAGAAATTGATTGAAAAAAATGAAATACCAGTAATTCTTACCTAAGATATGGATAAGACTGAGAAAAATATCCAAATCCTAATGCCGAGGCCATGATCATGATTTGATTTAACGAGGAAAAAATTTAGCAAAAATCCAAACAGTTTAAAATTACTTATAAATCAGGGAATTTCAAAATGCAAGCATTCCTTTTGGGGGAAAATAAAAATAGAGCCTATGGATTAATGACCTCTATTCTCGCTTTACAAGTCCAGTAAGTGACAGAAAATTCTTTTAAATTTTTGTATATCTAGTTCATATAATTTGAAATAACTGTGAAGAATCTCTTTGGTATAAAAAAAGATTCTGGGTGGGTTGTCATCACGATGTACATGTTCATACAGGTTACAAGGATATTTTATTGGTATACGTAGCTGATGAATTTCAATTGAAATAAGAAAAAACATCTGTAAGGTCTATTAGAGTGAAAGTTACACAACACAATCTAATACATAAAAAATCATGCCATTTTATGATTCATAATATTCAAAGTACAACTTTTTAAAATAACAGTTTGGATAATGGGTAATACTATATATAGGAATTTAAAAAAAACAGATGAGTCACTTTAAATAATTATATCCCGCTTAAAAGTAGGAGGATAACAGTATGGGATGTCCGTCCGTCTGTTTGTACACCCACCTGTTCTTCCGTTCCTCTGTTACGCTTATAAAATGCAAATCTTTTACCCTGTATATCACTGCATAATTTTCATGAGGCTTTCACTTTCTTTAGTACGTTATGCCATAAATTTTAGTTTTTAACCCGAACATGTTTTTTAGTTTTCCATACCAAAACATGTCAATACCATATTGTGTTAAAGATTATCTCTTACCTGCAACTCCTCTTATACCACCGAATAAATTTTACGATACTTTTATAGATTCTTTATTACACAATGTCTTTGCTTACCAATTATTTTACTTTTTATCATAAAATAAAATTTGGGTACCAAAAGCAAAAACAGGGAATTTGCCCTTATAGTCATATGGGAGGCAGGGGGTATCATTTTTGGAGCTCAGTGCTCACAGTACCCCTAGTTTTGTAGGTCATCAATTATAAAGGTTTATTTGAACTTTATTAGATGTACGATAAAAATGGGGGGTTTAAGAATTGGAAGTCTCTGGTTTTATTTACATCTATAACCCCAACCGGAAGAAATGTATCTTATAAGATGTCTTAATTTTTATTGGGGAATTTTTGAGGAATAAATGAGTGGTTTCAATAAAGAGGTTGACCAGAGACTTCTAAATGATTTAATTGACAAGAATAGAGTTTTAAAATGAGTAGGGGGGCCCCGACGAAACAAGTGCCTGTGAATGTTGGCCCGAGATAGGGGCCAGTTAGTACTCCTGACATGAAATACAACCACGCAGCACATGCATGCGCAGTTAAGGTTACAGTAAGGAGGTGGATCCTAATTTATACGGGAAATGTTTACTTTGACGTCAAACAAAAATATTAGGCCTTCGAATACAACAAAATACCACAAAATGAAATTATTTGCTATTTTAAAATGCTGGATACCTTTTGACTACATAAAAAAGTACTATTACACATGTTACATGCAGTTTTGTCGTTTGGTAAAACCCACACAACAAAATATAAACAATTCATTCATTGTAATGTACTTGTCAAAATTTACGTACCCTTTTTTTACAAAATTCACGCAGTTGGTGTAAAGTGAGAGATGATAAACCCCATTTGCTTTCAAATAAAATATTATTTGCAGTTATATAAAAGACCGTTTATATGGATACATGTCCACTTTAATATTATATTTGTGTATTGTTCGTATATTCTCCAGACATTCAGTGAAACTGTCGTGTATTTGTATGCAGATCATTAAAAAGTGATACAAGGACCCTAATAAATCAGTTTATTGCAAGGGGCATATCCTAAATGTATTTTCAAGTTAAAGAGGCAATTGGGTATAAAAAAGTGCTGCGAACCTCATGAAATTTTACAAATATGTCAATTGTGACACAATATCGGTGTTTTTCTTTGAAGTTTGTTTTGTTAAATTACTATACAGAACGGGACTATGGTGGGCGGAGCATTTCCGTTTGTTTAACTCTGTATACCGTATTGTATTTGCGAACTATTCTGTATCTAAAATACAACGGTCTAAAAAAAATCCGATTCAATTTAGCAAAAGAACGTACAAAAAGTAAATGCTGATGTTTTTATATTATAAATTTTGGAGAAATCCCCGGTATTTTCCTGAGAATGTAAAATGTCAAAATTTCTAACTTACACCACACAGAATCTACACGTAATTCCTATCCAAACGAAAAGGAAAAATCGCAATAAACAGAAACATTCACTCTCCTCGAGTCCATTTTTTGGGTTTTTTTTTTTTAAAAATCCTTCTCGCTGACACAGCCACACGTCTCTTTCACTTAAGCATTAATTTCATTTTTTGGGATGCCAGGTGTTTTAAAGGACCGAAGACATCCCAAAATATAATTCCAACAATTTTTAATTTTTAATTTTTCCTTTTCAAAATTTTTTATTTCGGTAATCTTTATGTAAAATTGGCCCTTCAATACTGGTGCGCTTTGTAGACGTAAGAGCTGTTTTTAGTGTAAAGTTAAATAACGCAAAAGAACATTGCGAGGAAAAAAAGTGACAAATTAATTTTAAATGCACATTTGTTGTATTTTTACGTTAATTCAACAGGGTAAATTTTTAAAAATTAAATTGTGTCAACAATGTACATTTTGGTGTTCATAAAGTATTGAAAATGCATATAGTTCCTACTGTGTATTCTAACGCGCGGTGACAAGGTTTCGCGTGTGTAATAGAGATTTGAAATATGGATTTCTAATGGATTTCATAAAGAAAATTACACTGAATGTAAATATTTCGTTTTTAATGTCGCAATTCAATTAGAAAATAAAAATATTAATCCGTGACATAAAGGTCCATCAAGAATTTTCTGTAAATCCTGTTATTGTAAATATATTAACCAGGATTTTAAGACCCCTGAAATATATTATGATCAATCTCCATCTACAATAGATCACAATATTTACGGTTAAATCCTCCACTTTATCCTTTAAGACTATTTTCACTCGATTACGTCTACCCATTAAATCGTCAACACTAATCTGACTGAATCTTACGTTTTCCGGGACATATATATGCGTACTGGGGGTTTTCAGAACTTGACGGAGGTTTGGATGGTGCACAGCTATAAAATGGGCGGAGCTATTTTTGATTATGTGTCACAAATATTTAGAGAATGACAGGTTCTGATTATATAAAATTTTTGGGTGGAACTGTGCTACGCACTCGTCAAACCCCAAATTTGTATCTACAAACAAACCCCTTTGTTCTCTAAATAATCTTATACCTACATTTAATGTAGTTGACCAGCAAAAAATTCAATCTGTCTTCAAATAAATGTAAAGTCAAATAGTGGAATCTATGTGGGTTTCGCAGCACTTTTCAAAAGGTACATATAGTACTGAACAGAATTATGAATAAAACGAAAATTTAACTTGGTTATGCCCCTGCAATAAAAAAATTTCAAAGATGACATCTAAACTGCAAGTATATTTGCCAATCTAATTTTACTAAAGGCTTGTGACTCCGACATCACGTACAAGTCTTAATGTCCTCAACATGTAATTTGAACCGCGTTATATTTTATGCCCCCGTAATCGAAGATTCGGGGGTATATAGTTTTTATCGTGTCCGTCCGTCCGTCTAGCTGTCTGTCTGTCTATCTGCCTGTCTGTTTGTCCGCAAAAACTTTAACCTTGCCCATAATTTTTTTTTTGGTAAGCTCACTTTCATATTTCACGTGATGTGTATTCCTTTAAAGACCTTTCTTTGGGGGCCACCAAATTTGCATTTTGACCTTGACATTGGATTTTACCCACTTTTACACAAATATTCCAAACTTTTACTTTGATCATATCTTTTGAACAGTAGATACAAGGACATTTATACTTCACATATGTATTCTTTGTTGGAAGACCTTTCATTGGATACTAACAACCTTGAACTTTTACCTTACCTCGGAGATTTCGGTACTTGTGAAAAACCTTTAACAATGGCATAACTATTAACGGTTAGATTTAGGGGTTTCATATTTCAAATATGTAATCATTGTGAGAAGACCTTTTATAATACCAAGAACTTAGACCCTTTGACCTTGACCTTGGAGTTTGCCCTTTTTTAAAAACAAACCTTAACATAATTTTTAAAAGGATTAGGGCTAGTGCTTTCATACTTTCCAATTTAATTCTTGTGACTAGACCTTTCATTTGATAGCAAGCCCTTTTGACCGTTTGATCTTGACCTTGGAGTTTGACCTACTCTTTAAAAGCAAACCTTAAAGATACCTTTTAAAGGGTTAGGGCTAGTGCTTTATCAATTTAAATTCTTTGACTTTGACTTTGACCGTTTGACCTTAACCTTGCAATTTCCCTTCTTTTTAAATTTTAGCCTTGGCCATAACTTCTGCACAGTTAGGATTAGGGCTCTCATAATTTACAAATATATTCTTTTTGGCAAGACCTTTTTTTGAATACCAATTACCTTGACCTTTAAACTGTGACCTTGGAGATTTCCTATAATGAAAAAATGGAATCTTGGCCATACTTTGAACAAAGGGCTACGGCTTCCCTACTTCACATATGTTTTTTGGACACGACCTTTCACTGGATACCGATTACCTTGATCTTTTGACCTTAAAATTTTAAACTTATGAAAAACTTTAATCTTGGTTTTTATATTTTAGTATTGTATTTCCAGTTAGTTTTTTTAAGAAAAGTTTAATATTCGCTATGTTGCCATACGGGGGCATCAGTGTTTCACAAACACATCTTGTTCTGATATCAGTAAAGTCTTAAAAAGAATTGCTGATCCTTGTTATGTTCCCCAAACGGAGTTTGGGAACATATTGTTTTACTTGTTTCTTATTATTATTATGTTCCCCAAACGAAGTTGGGGAAATTTGTTTTTTCTCTGTTTCTTATTAAGGGTTTGACTTCCTTGGGAAAACCTTTTGTTTTCCTTCTGTTTTTTATTATTATTATTATTCCACTTTTTATAGTACAGGTCATATCTGCTGTGTGGACGAATTATAACATTTTTTCAGGGAGACACTTTTGAATATCTCCAGGGGTTCCCTCACTTTTTTAAAATTTTTCTCCGTTCGCGATTTTTGGGGAAATTTTATTTTTTAAATAATTTTGTCGCAAAAAATTCTGAGAACGGGAAAAAAATATGAAACTGAAACTTGCTGAGGGATAAACATTGATTGTAAAGTATTGATCACCTTTATTTTTCGTCGTTTTCATTCCGGTGCAAACGGAAGGAAATTAAAAAAAAATCAATATTTCAACTTTTTTGTTTTT
>NW_026933302.1:0-55808 GCF_032062105.1 Saccostrea cuccullata | reverse complement strand
GGCCAAACTTTTGGATTCAAACTTTTCAATAGTTAACCAATTACTACTTTTTCCTAGCCACAATGCTCGGGTGAGCGATGTGGCCCATGGGCCTCTTGTTCTGCATCTCCCCTGCTTAATTGGTGTACAGTGTACATGTAAGTAGAGATAGCTAAAGTACTATTAACCTCCAACTGTCCCCCAGGAAAAGGGATATTTATACCCTACACAACAATTTGCGGGAGGTATAATGTTTTTGACCTGTCAGTCAGTTAGTCTGTCAGTCCTGTTTTTTGTCAGCACTACTCCTCATAAACCACTGCACAGAATTTCGTCAAACTTAAAACACATTTAGGACACAATGTGTAGATGTGTATATTACCAGAAAATTCTGATTCCATGACTTTTTCCGGGATTTTTGGTACTTTTCAACTTAGATTTTTGGCCATATCTTGATTATAGAGATGAACAGTTTGTCAGCGCAACTCCTCTTAAACCGCTGCACAGAATTTCGTCAAACTTTGCAGATATTTAAGACACAAGGTGTAGATGTGCACATTACCAGAAAATTCCGATTCCTTTCTCTGTGAATTTCGGCAGTACACAGTACATGTATGTAGATGTGCATATTGCAAGGAAATTCCAGTTCCTTTAATTTTTCCAGGAATTTCGACAATTTTCAACGTAGATGTTTGGCCATATCTTGAATATAGAGATGAACAGTTTGTCTTCGCAATTCCTCATAAGCCGCTGCACAGAATTTCTTCAAACTTTGCAGACGTTTAGAACACAATATGCAGATGTGCATGCAACCAGGAAATTCCAATACCTTTATTTTTTCCGGGCATTTTGGCACTTTGAGTTTTTGGGGGAGCGTGGGGTATTTGAGCTTGCTCTCTTTTTCTTTCATTAAATTTCAAATACCTATATTTACAAAGGAAAGAATATATTTTGCACAAGCAGGATCAATGTAATTGACGACGATTTTTCCGTATTTCCCGAACATGACAAGGAGCCCACGATGGATGTGACCGGTCGGCAGGGGATGCTTACTCCTCCATGGCACCTGATCCCACCTTCGATGTATATGTTAAAAGGTTTGAAAATTACATTAATTCTGCTTGACTTAAATGTTCTTTATTAAAAAGAGTAAAACTGTTAAACCCTAAAAAATTTTATAAGAAAGATTTATTTACTACGGAATGTATACCATGATATAAGAAATTAGTATTTGTTTCGGTTACTTCAACCAGGGCATTTAGTTTTTCAAAACGTATACATTTACAAGGGTTGATCCAAAAGTAATACCGCAGCTGCTATTAAAAAACACTTTGATAATGGAAAGTTTTCAGTAATACTTCTAACTGTTTTAACTTTTGCCTTCGATTTCATCTCTAATAGGTATATCCAATACTTTATAAACTATCAAAATTAACATTGATGGTCTCCTAGATTGGAGCATGACAAGATTATTTCGAAAAATGTTGTCTTTGGTTTAATCTTACACTTTAACCACTCGGTAGTATCCTCTGTAAACCTTAAAAATGCCATGAGGTTAATTTTCAAGATATAAATGATTGGTTTATAATAACAAATGAATAAAAAAAAGGTCGACGGAGGAAGTGTTGAATTGTTTTTTTAGAAAACTAAAAATGATTTTGAAGTGAATTTCGTCTTGTTAAAGTAGTTAAATGATTTACAAATTAGTGATAAATAGATAAAATACCAGTTTGAAGTGGGGGTATCTGAAATCAAGAAAGGTGCAATGTAAAGAGAGAAAAAGAAGGGAGTGTCCTGTAAAGAAACGAGTGTCTGTTTCATACTGAGCATATATTTGTATTAGTACAAAAAGATATATTTTTTTGAAGTTATAGATCATCCACAAATCTAAATCAGGCTTCCATATGATTTACATTTTTGAGTCAACAAAGATCTAAGAATACATGTAAGTGCATGTATTGATATACTGTACAAGAATAAGGTGACGCACTTCTTAAATCTTCACAGATCATCTTATGAAATCTGTCATTTAAGTTAAGAAACAATATTATTAGATATAGTTCTTTTTAGAGAATTTTCTCTGAACATTACATGTCCTTTAAAAAATGGTCACTGAAATTCTTGCCGTAACAAAAAAAAAATTAGTCGGAAATCTTCACACCGTCGGAGGATTTAGAAGCTGACAATCCAGCACGATTGTGACATCTAATTGTAGAGAAGATGGTTCTATTTTCGAGTACACTGTAGTTGAAATCTTTTACCATGAAGGTTTCCCTATATGGCAATTTTTCGAATGTCTGTAAATCTGTTCCGTATGGGTGATATCCTAAAAAAAAAGACCAACGATAAATAGAAAAAACGAATTTGAAAAAATAAAACAGAATTTGAAACTGAATTTTTATTTACCAATTGCCCATTCGCAAAAATGAATTCCCGATTCCTCGTCGTTTCTCGCAAAATTTACGATAACTTTATTATCTTTCCATGTATCTTCATCATCATCTGAAGCAAAATTGTAAAATTTATTAAAGTTGGCTTTTATTTAAATTCTAATAATACGAATTCTATAAACATTGAGGTATAAACCTACACCACAATCTGCCGTCATAAACGTTATAAAATACCGGTGGCGTCAAGTCAATATAAACAGGAGTAGAGACTAAGCCACTAAGGCCGACAGCATTCGTGGCGACCACTGTCACGTGTATATACGAGTTGTGGACAAGGGTAACATTTGTATTTATTCCAAAATTGTTCAGCCCCACACTGGTAAAACCCTGGATCTCTGTTCCACCTTCTGTATATCCTAGTAAAGAAAAAAAGTTTTGTATCAACAACATTTTTTGGAAGGTCAATCAACAAAGATAATGAATGAATGTATGCTAAAAGGTTTCATTACCTATTGCCCATTGATATTCTACAATAGGACTGACATCTTCGAAGAAACTCCAGGCTCCATGTATGGAACCCCATTGGTGTGTATAAACGATATGAGCAGACACGTGAGAGTCATTACTGTTCTTAAGGATCCTATTTACACTTTGCAGTGTAACGTTGTCAATTAAGAGACCAGTCTTGATGTCTGTGCTGCCAATTTCTAAATCAGTGTTCTCATTTTCTGCTGTAAAATAGAAGCTATGTTTTTGCCAAGAAACAATTTCACGAGTTGCCGATACTTCCTGTTCGTCATGTCTGGAAACCTTTGAATACAAAAGAAACACTTGTTTCTTTTTACCAATGTTAAGAAACACTTCTTTATTGGCCAAGGTTTCCACTTGCGTTGGAAAGTGGCTAGTATAGAAGATGACGCGATAAATTTCTCCAATTGTAAGACCATAAATAACTTGCTTAACGCTTCCTCTTACAAATAGAAATGATTTTCCATCTCTAGCAAAAATCTTCAGGGATGAAACAACAGTAGCACAACTGCCATGCGTCAGATTCCAGTAATCAGGAACGAAGTCATCACCAAGTGTGCATATGTTTTGGTCGTGGATATTCTCAAATGCTAATGATTTTTTGGATATTTCAAAGGACGGATTCAGCAGGAGGTTTTTATCAATGTGATAAAGGTACTCAGGTTCTGGAGGAGTGGTGTCGATCGTGACTCCATCGGAAACTGCGATGTCAGATTTATATCCCACATTGTCCACGGCATAGACTTTGCTGTAGTAGATTTTTCCTGAATAAAAGCAAAGATTTTACTAAGGTATAAATTTGATATGGTAAAATCAAAACAGAGGGATGTACACAATGATTCTATAAAAATGAAAAGAAATATTGAATATTGCCCCTGAAAATTATCGAAATATTCATCATGGCAAATACAAAGAAAACATTTTAAAGTTGTTTGTTTCGAAATGTCAGATGGTATATAGAAATCAAATAATTGTAAATCTAGTTGTTCTATGAACAATGTAGAGAATGCATCACGTTAGCAAATTGAATCATACCATTAGCCAATTCTTCAGAAAGTATTTTGGAAATTGAAGTTTCATTTCCAACATTTTCCCAGACCCAAATATTACACTCGGTATTGGAGTGTATTGGTGATACTGTGGTTGTGTTGCCTACACACCAAAAGTAATTCCTTATTCCAGAGACTGTGTCTAAAAATCCTTGCCAGCTAGCATGAATTGAGGTCGAGGAATTTTGATATTCCAGATCATATAAACCTGTGGAATGAATATGTTACATCCATAATACTTTTAATAGAGAAAAACATATATTAAGGAAAGATATAACATACATCTGAAAAATATGTCTTAAATCAAAATGTATTTTAAGACATCTACATAATGCATACCTATTCCATCCCAAACTACACCGGATCCTGGTTTATCGTCATCAATTATAAATCCGTCAGAAGATTCCGTATGGTGGACACCCGAGAAGCCGTAGACGATGACATTTGTAAAATACTGGATTCCTGAGGGCAAAGAGAGTCCACTTATCATGTATGTGGTCTCCGTATTAGGTAAATCTTCTGTTTCCCAAACAGCATGGCCTGGTATACAGAGGAAAGAATAATAAATACAATTCTGGCTATTTGTAAGAATGAAGATAATTGCATTTCTTATACCATTTGTTGCAGAATAGCTGACAAATTTATTACAGGCACTTGAAGTAGAAATTTATCCTATACCGCGTAAAAAAATCCATGACTAGCTATAATGCTATTACTCTTATCTGCATGTAAAGTGATTTATCTTGTGTATAGTAGCATCTTGAATAGGTTTTCGGACTTTTTAAAAATATTCACAGGTAACTGCCAACCTTTGCTGTCATTTTACTAATTTTATCAGTTATTTTATTACCTCCTGGTGTTGTACTTATGTAAACTTGGTAGGATCTTATAGAATCTTGGTTGTCTGCAAACTTATCTGTCCAATTCAACAATAATGCAGTGCCACTCTTCACAAAATCATCATCTTCTATAGTACTTTCGATCATTTTTTCAGTTATCTACAACATGCATTTCGATAATTTAAAAGCTTGAAAATAGGCACAAACAAATCTTCACTATGTGAACGGTTCCGTAGGAGCTCAAAACTTTGATACACACTCTCTTTTTTTGTACAGCAATGTTTTTGTCGCAGCAAAACATAATTTTGTATGTAAAAGGTAAAAGAGTATCAACTAAGCACAAAAGCAAAACATATCAATACGAACTCAAATTGAATATGAATTTGACTTTCTGAGTTTAAATTTTTTTACTTTAATGTTTTTTCCTAAATAGCATGGAAAGATGAAATACTTTTAAAAAAAATCTGGTTTCAACGAAAACTGTTTTTTGCTTCTGAGAATTTGTAATTACCAAATGGATTCCCATGTTTAGAACAGAAAAACACTCACTCTGCCTTGTGAAATATTGAAGACTACAAGTTCTGCCGACTGGACAGTGACTCCCTTTGATTTGAAGACGGCATATGTAGTTTTGTTATACCAGGCTCTTACAAATACAGAATAGGAGACACTCTCTATTAAAGACTGGCCTATCGTAACAAAGAAGAAAGTACACGTAGTAACTCTAAATGCATCGTATTTAAATTATTATTTCCTTAGCATGCAAATTATATCTTTAAGTTTCGAGATTGTCTTTTTCTTGCTAATTTCTTCCGAGAGAAAATTTTATGTATTTCATATGCATGTGTACAATGTTTACACTTCCCAAATATGAATTTCAAACTGAAGAATATCCCAGATAAAAGTTTTTGGGAACAAGAGTACAAGTATTTTAAAGTCTACCAAGGAATATTTTACTGAAAAGTCTTTATTAAGGAACATATATGATGCCAGTTATCAAATCTCGTCCTATTACACAAAAATTTTGATGTTTTGCACAAAAAGGAATTTCTTTTCAAAAAGTTGCATTGCTTCTTATTTGAACACATTTGATGCATATTAAAAATCTCTCCAGATAATATTATCTGTATAAAGAAAATAATAAATCTATAAATATGATCATTTTTGTACGGCGCCGCTGGAGGGCCAGGTAAAAAAAAATATATTTTATTTGTTCGGACAAATTAGAAATTCGTTCGGACGAATTAGATATTCGTTCGGACAAATTAGAAATCGTTCGGACGAATTAGATATTCGTTCGGACAAATTAGATGTTTGCACACAAATTATCTTGTAAAGAGAGATATACAATTTATATATTCAGGAGGATTCATCCCTTTTTAATACATATAAATAGCTCTTTGGACCATGACATACACACGTTGCAACTAGACATGTGCTATTAAAGTCGGGTATTTTGATTGTAAATATTCTGAAATAATGGTTCTATATCGGTATATATTATAGGCCTAAAGTCTGCCATTCTGAAAGTATATTATCTGAAAGCCCACTAGTAAATTCAAAAGGTCAGTTACTTCTTATCAAACATCTTTTCACTCCCATCCCTGACACACTCATAAGATTTGTCATAAATAAACAATCTGGTTCTACCAGACCAACTTTTGCTGGTGGTGTTTAATTGGTAACACTGTGATGTCAGTGGTCAATTACCGCTTCTTTGAAAAGATGAGATCCACTCCTTAAGGTTTTATTCATACTGCAGGTACGGGAAAAAAGTGGCATTGAAAAAGTAAGCCCCCCCTCTCCACGAAATAGGACTGTCAACTTCCTGTGTCCCCCCCTTTTTTTTTGCTTGTCAACTTTTCAGGTAAGTAGTTTTTTTTCTCAGCCCCCCCCTCCCCCCAATTTCAAAAACGCTGCTACGTGGCTGTATTGTATTATATTAAATAAACTTCAGACTCAAAATATGAAGCCTCTCATTCGATGGGTCTTAATCTTTTAAGGTGGGGCTTACTAGCTAGAACATCTATACCGCTGTTCCCACATTTAAGTATTTTGTGATAAAGGAACAAAAAGAGGGAATCTCATAAGTCCATCTCCAATGGATTCTTTCTAAGATCGTTAAAAACTAGTATTAAGTATCTATATAAATTTTATTTTATATTTAAATATCAGAAAAGCGCATGAATTAAAACATGCAGGTATAATATTGACCAAATTAAACACACGCCCTTTTCCGGGAAAAGGATTTTAAAAAAAATAGATGAATACATGTACGTTCCTAGAAAGTGCAGTAAAAATTAAAAACACATCATAATTTAATGCAAGTTAAGCTTCTCAATGATTAAGACAGTCGATCGTTTTTAAATAGAGGAGGGGGGGGGGGGTACTTGAAAATATTTTGACATTCATTCATTCATGATTTATCTTCCACATAAAAGGGGTTGGTTTCATAATTCCCCTTTCTAGTGAGTCATTGGCCTATCAAACCTTCGAACTGGTGTTCAACTGTAAAAGCGTATAAACAAAATTAAGAAATGCTGAAAGTGAAATTAAATAGTTTGTTCGACATGTACCTCTCCAATAAGGGGAGGGGGCTATAATTTTGCTCTGTAAATCAATGGACTAGGGAATATACCAGATTGACCGGTTGACATCGTAATTCACCAGCTCGCGAGTCATAGGAGCAACCTGAGATCAATACGAACAGGTTCATTTTTGTGAAGTTTTTTTAATTCACAAACAGGAATATTTAATTAAAAACTCATTGAGGACCTTTTTTAATTTTATACACCGCATATGTACCAGATTGATAGATTGAATGTTTTACGCCGAATCGGCATTTCAGCTACATATCGGCGACATATGTATCAGAAATGTATTTCAAAAATTATTTACATGTCATTATTAATAAATTGCAGGGTAGTGAATATGTATATAAAAATTATAAGAAATACATCAACATTAAAATGACTTATCTTCAAAATATTTATTGATAATGTTGTTCTTTAAAGTTATTTTGCAAAGAATCAAATTAAAATGAACCATCTTGGTGCAAATCGCACATTAATCGCGGTGTCCTGACAGTTGTTCACATTTTCTCTAATTCGTCCGAACAAATAACTAATTCGATGGAACGAATTTCTAATTCGTCCGTACAAATAACTAATTTGTCCGTACAAATAACTAATTTGTCCGAACGAATATCTAATTCGTCCGAACAAATAACTAGTTCGTCCGAACAAATACTAATTCGTCCGAACGAATTTCTGATTTGTCCGAACAAATATCTAATTTGTCCGAACGAATATCTAATTTGTCCGAACGAATATCTAATTCGTCCGAACGAATATCTAATTTATTAATAAATTGCAGGGTAGTGAATATGTACATAAAAATTATAAGAAATACCTCAACATTAAAACTACTTATCTTCAAAATATTTATTGATAATGTTGTTCATTAAAGTTATTTTGCAAAGAATCAAATTAAAATAACCACTTGGTGCAAATCTACGGCGCCGCTGGAGGGCCAGGTAAAAAAATATTTTTATTTGTTCGGACAAAATAGAAATTCGTTCGGACGAATTAGTTATTTGTTCGGACGAATTAGATATTCGTTCGGACAAATTAGAAATTCGTTCGGACGAATTAGTTATTTGTTCGGACGAATTAGATATCCGTTCGGACAAATTAGAAATTCGTTCGGACGAATTAGTTATTTGTTCGGACGAATTAGATATTCGTTCGGACAAATTAGAAATTCGTTCGGACAAATTAAAAATGTGTTCGGACAAATAAGTTATTTGTTCGGACAAATTAGATATTTGTTCGGACAAATTAGATATTCGTTCGGACAAATTAGAAATTCGTTCGGACGAATAAGTTATTTGTTCTGACGAATTAGATATTCGTTCGGACGAATTAGTTATTTGTTCGGACGAATTAGATATTCGTTCGGAAAAATTAGAAATTCGTTCGGACGAATTAGAAATTTGTTCGGACAAATAAGTTATTTGTTCGGACAAATTAGATATTCGTTCGGACAAATTAGAAATTTGTTCGGACAAATAAGTTATTTGTTCGGACAAATTAGATATTTGTTCGGACAAATTAGAAATTCGGACGGACAAATAAGTTATTTGTTCGGACAAATTAGATATTCGTTCGGACAAATTAGAAATTTGTTCGGACAAATTAGATGTTAGCATAAAATAATTATCTTGTATAGAGAGATATACAATTTGTCTATTCAGGATGATTCATCCCTTTTTAATACATAAATAGCTCTTTGGACCATGACATACACACACGTTGCAACTAGACATGTGCTATTAATTTCTGGTATGTTGATTGTAAATAGTCGGAAATAATGGTTCTATACCGGTATATATTATAGGCCTAAAGTCTGTCATTCTAAAAGTATATTATCTGAGAGCCCACTAGTAAATTCAAAGGGTCAGTTACTTC
The DNA here is from genome assembly GCF_032062105.1 of Saccostrea cuccullata. Lineage (NCBI taxonomy): Eukaryota > Metazoa > Mollusca > Bivalvia > Ostreida > Ostreidae > Saccostrea > Saccostrea cuccullata. Next base: position 46,554 of record NW_026933302.1, on the reverse strand, counting down.
TTATCAACCATCTTTTCACTCCCATCCCTGACACACTCACACGATTTGTCATAAATAAACATCATCTGGTTCTACCAGACCAACTTACCGCTTCTTTGAAAAGATGAGATCCACTCCTTAAGGTTTTATTCATACTGCAGGCAATTGGTATGGGAAAAAAATGGCACTGAAAAAGCCCCCCCCCCCCCCCCCCCCCCCACGAAATAGGACTGTCAACTTTGGACAACTTTTCCTGTGCCCCCCCTTTTTTTTGCTTGTCAACTTTTTAGGTAAGTATGTTTTTTTCTCAGCCCCCCCCCCACTTTCAAAAACGATGCTACGTGGCTGTATTGTATTATATTAAATAAACTTCGGACTCAAAATATCGAGCCTCTTATTCGATGGGTCTTAATTTTCTTAAGATGGGGCTTACTAGCTAGGACATTTGTAGTTTTGCTTCTATACCGCTGTTCCCACATTGAAGTATTTTGTGATGAAGGAACAATAGAGGGAATCTCATATGTCCATCTCCAATGGATTCTTTCTAAGAACGTTAAAAACTATTATTAAGTATCTATATAAATTTTATTTTATATTTAAATATCAGAAAAGCGCATGAATTAAAACATGTAGGTATAATATTGACCAAATTAAACACATGCCCCTTTCCGGGAAAAGGATAAAAAATAGATGAATACATGTACGTTCCTAGAAAGTGCAGTAAAATTTAAAAACACATCATAATTTCATGCAAGTTAAGCTTCTCAATGATTAAGACAATCGATCGGTTTTAAATAGAGGAGGAGAGGGGGTATTACTTGAAAATATTTTGACATTCATTTATTCATGATTTATTTTCCCCATAAAAGGGGTTGGTTTCATAATTCCCCTTTCTAGTGAGTCATTGGCCTATCAAACCTTCGAACTGGTACTCAACTGTGAAAGCGTTTAAACAAAATTAAGAAATGCTGAAAGTGAAATTTAATAGTTTGTTCGACTACATGTACCTCTCCAATAAGGGGTGGGGGTTATAATTATGCTCTGTAAATCAATGGAATAGGGAATATACCAGGTTGACCGGTTGACATCTTAATTCACCGGCTCGCGAGTCATAGGAACAACCCAGAGGCGTAGTCACAAACTTAAAAGGGGGCGGGGGGCTCAACTCCGGAAATTCTTTGACAAGCAAAAAAAAAAAAGGTCATCAGACGGCTTTAATGAGGGGGCACCAGCATACAGTACCTAAGTTTTCTGTAGTATTCTATATATTGCCAACCCTCCAACCCCCCAATGCCAAAGTCTTAGGGCCATGTGTGTTAAATAAAAAAATATTAAGATGTACAACATGTAATAACCATGGGCGAATACAGGACATGTAATACGGGGTATGGCATGAAATAATATTAGTCATATCACACTTTGAATGGTGGGGCCTAGGGGGCGAAGCCCCTGGAAGCTCCTGAGTTTTCGTGTAATCTAATAGTAAAATCAGAAACAAAAATAGTGGCATTGGTTAGATATGTATCAAAGTATGGCATTAATAATATTAGTCATATCATACTTAAAAAATTTGAAGGGTGTGCGTCCCTCACGCCCCCTTAAACCAGCTAGCCAAAGTGATATCAAACCCCTGTCTAAGTTGAATGAGAGGATTTCAAATAGTGTTTTTAAAGTTGGTTGACATTCATCACAGGTATACCGAAATCAGAATCTCCAATACTGCAGCTATCTTATAGAAATTACTTATTTTGATGAGATTTGGATTGACTAGAATTATCTAGTACCTATATGTAAAAATAAAAGAGTGCTAATAATCAGCAAAATTAAATAATTAAAAATCCGGAGGTTTGACAAAACTTATTTTGTGACTGTGTTTTACAAGAAATGGGATGCAGCAAATAAATAATGACTTTCAGATGTCAACACAAGGGGTAGCTTGTGATTCTCATTTAATTTTGTTAGATAACAGATGCTGAGTGAAACAGAAACGTCTAAACTTAAATTTATGACCCGCACTCCCTATCCCAAACTTGCGAACACAAGAGGTCTTGACAGATTTACTTACTATATTGCATTACTATATTATACAGCAATTACTTGAAGAGAAATGCTTACTCAATTGTTGCAAATAAAAAAATTGCCATAAATGAGGTTTAATATTATTTCAACATAGCTATGATTTTGTTCTTCATTAAAAAGTGGGGAGTGGGCACAGGCATACTCTTGCCCCCCCCCCCCCGATCTGAAAGTGGGGGAGCTAGTGCCCCCGCTGCCCCCCGTGACTACGCCTATGCAACCTGATATCAATACGAACAGGTTCATTTTTGTGAAGTTTTCTAAAAATTCACAAACAGGAATATTTAATTAAAAACTGAGGATTTTTTTTTTCATTTTATACACCGCATATGTACCAGATTGATTGATTGCATGTTTTACGCCGAATCGGCAATATTTCAGCCACATATCGGCGACGTATGTATCAGAAATGTATTTCAAGAATCATTCATATGTCATGATTAATAAATGCAGGGTAGTGAATATGTACATAAAATTTATAAGAAAGAGATCAACATTAAAAGGACTTATCTTTAAAATATTTATTGATAATGTTGTTCATTAAAGTTATTTTGCAAAGAATCAAAATAAAATGAAACGTCTTGGTGCAAATCGCACATTAATCGCGGTGTCCTGACAGTTGTTCACATTTTCTCTAATTTGTCCGAACAAATAACTAATTCGTCCGAACGAATTTCTAATTTGTCCGAACAAATATCTTATTCGTCCGAACAAATAACTAATTCGTCCGAACGAATTTCTAATTTGTCCGAACAAATAACTTATATGTCCGAATAAATAACTAATTCGTCCGAACGAATTTCTAATTTGTCCAAACAAATATCTAATTTGTCCGAACGAATATCTAATTCGTCCGAACAAATAACTAATTCGTCCGAACGAATTTCTAATTTGTCCGAACAAATATCTAATTTGTCCGAACAAATAACTTATTTGTCCGAACGAATTTCTAATTCGTCCGAACAAATAACTAATTCGTCCGAACGAATTTCTAATTTGTCCGAACAATTATCTATTTCGTCCGAACGAATTTCTAATTTGTCCGAACGAATAAACATATTTTTTTACTTGGCCCTCCAGCGGCGCCGTACAAATCGCACATTAATCGCGGTGTCCTGGCAGTTGTTCACATTTTCTCTAATTTGTCCGAACAAATAACTAATTCGTCCGTACAAATAACTAACTTGTCCGAACGAATTTCTAATTTGTCCGAACGAATATCTAATTCGTCCGAACAAATAACTAATTCGTCCGAACAAATAACTAATTCGTCCGAACGAATTTCTAATTTTTCCGAACAAATATCTAATTTGTCCGAACGAATATCTAATTCGTCCGAACGAATTTTTAATTCGTCTGAACGAATATCTAATGCGTCCGAACAAATAACTAATTCGTCCGAACGAATTTCTAATTTGTCCGAACAAATAAAAATATTTTTTTTACCTGGCCCTCCAGCGGCGCCGTATTTTTTGCCACACGCAAGCCTAATATTTATTCAATTTCATTACCTGAAGTTGTAATATAAGTAATAAATTTGTTCTGTCCTGCATCGTTCCACACAATATCGTTCTGTGGATCAAGCACTCCAAAAGGAACTTCATGGTTTGTAATACCAACACTCCACTGGTATCTGAAGGAAACCAAAATATTAGGACAAATCATTTATCATTTATCTGTACAAGAACGTGTTCGTCATATGCTTAGGCCTAAATTTCTGGTATATCTGAGGTAACATATAAAATGCTAGTGTCAAAAGAAAAATAAGTCTAGCTATTCGAAGACGAAGAAAAAATATTTTAATTCTAGTTTGCTATTTCGATTATGAGACGATTTCTCAAAACTTTAAAGGTAATTATACATATCCATTCAAGGAAAATTTTTATGGTCATCTGAAAGTCCATTTGTCCCCTTTGCATGAACGCATTTTCTTAATCAACGTACAGTGTATATGTTTTTAGTTTACAGTCTGTACAATTTTTTTTATAAACAGATAGGTGGTGGTAAATAGTTATTTACATATGAAAAAAATCTTTTATTTTTCCATTCTTTAACAACACATAGATAGGTCACAATATCTACATGAAGAAGCCTTACATAAATGGCTGACTGCCTTGTCCATCGACTATGGTCCAACGACCTTGCAACACATTATTACTGGGTGTAAAATTTAAATCTGATTTACCAAACGTCAGGTCGGATACATGTATTAGGTTGTTGGTATTTCCTAAAGAAAAATATAACTTTTTTGATATTGCATGTCAAACAATAATTCATTAAAAATTACATTCATACAGATACATGTACAAGTACTCATAAATATCAAAGCAATAAAAATTGAATTGCATAGGTAAGTAAACTTAAAATTTTTAAACAAATATCATTATTCTCTGAAAAAAGTTAATTCATATTACCAATTGTGACGTCATTACAGAGGGACTCATTATGGTGGCAAACTTCGTCTTGAGGAGAACACAGACATTGTCCTCCACATTCCTCAGCCTCACACCGCCTCACTAATGACAGAACTCCACCGGGCAACTTCTTGAATTTTGAGTGAATTATAGGGCTCGATAGTCCTACCTTGAAAATGGGAAAAAGTTTTTGATTTTACAGTATCATTATTTCTTGGTAGTTGTTGAAAAAATACATGTAACACTAAAACCTACCTTATTTACGGCCCACAAACATATGTATAATTTGTCATATGCAGATAGATTCTGAGTAGAAATTCTGTATGCCTGAACTCTTCCTTCGTCGTATTTATCGGCCCCTGTTGTGCTATGGTTAACTCTCAGTGGAACACCAGGCACCTGAAATGATTTTCTCTTTTTTAAAATTCAAATATGACGGATGAATGCATGTATTGGAACTGATCTTGATATTATCCTACGAATTTGATACAAAACACAAAGAGAAGATTAGGTTCTTACAGCGTTTAGGTCGTCTCCCATGTAAGTTGAACCAACATTGACAAAGTAGTGCGAGATATCCGAGTGAGCATCAGAAAATCCCAACCACGCAAGGTTCACCTCACATTCTGACCAGGTCATAAAGCCAGATACATGGCGACTCAATTCTACGTCAACAGCATGGTCGGTCTGTATCGCAAACGTACCTAGCAGAAATGTCATAGTAGCAGTATGATTTTAATCATATTGAATGAATCGTCATATTCAAATAAGATATAAGAAAAATAAATCTGACATTACCTTCACTTGGAGGGGTACTATCCATTTGAATCCCAGGAGAGGTACTCGAAGAACACAAATGAGCTTCATTACAAGATATTAATGTGATAAAGTATGTGACTCCGTCATGCAGTTTAAGTCCATTTAGAATAAAATCCCGTGCAATACCATTTACCTGTAAACAGAGTATTCAAAAACATTATCCTGCATATTGCTACTTAGAATATGGTTCTTGAAAATAGTTACAACATGTTTTAGATCCTTTTATTCTTGCCTTGGTGGAAGACAAGTTAAAGTCACCACCAATATGAGCTCTCAGAGACAGGTACTGCCTTTCAATATGTGACTCTGGATCTGCTACAGTCCACTCAATCTTTACAAGTGATCTGTATATCTGTGTATTTTCAACCAATGCGGAACCATTTGTGAGTTTAGGCCCATTTGATATTACAGGAGGTGTTTCATCAACAAGAAATCCATTAGATATTCCATCAACAAATAATCCTACAGATAAAATGACTGATTTGTAAATAACAGATGAAAACCTAATTATTTTAAAAGCCATGCAGGTTACATTTTATTTTAAAAATACTACTATATACCACCCGATAAAAATGAAAAAGCAATTAATAAAATATTATTGTGCTTCAACACTTCGAAGTGAACATTTCTAGTCATTTGGATGAGACATTTAACGCCTAGAAAAGCACGTCGAATACAGTTATTACTATGAACCCCTTCTCTTGCATACAGTGAAATCTCATGTGGGTAGATTAATCTTGCAAGGGCTGTTAAACTACAAATATCTAATTGATATATGCGCGAAAATATATAGTATACATACGTACCCGCTTTGTTATAAGCTCTAACTGTTACATAAATACGCTTTGATAATGGTATTTCTTGTGAGAAATTATACGCAGTTGCCTCTTCAACCAAGTAGACTTCTTTTGCCGGAAGAATATCGTTACCCCCCGGCGTGGTCCCTACCCACCAAACGTAATGAGATATCCCAGACTGTGGGTCAGTAAAACCATGCCATGTGGCACCAATCCAATTTCTGTCATCAGAGAAAATTAAAAGAAAAAGATGTATATATTTCATTGTATGCATTGAACATGTTGAAGGTTTCTTTTTTATCATTAAAATTATTTTAGATAAGGACAATTTGTCAAATATAATACTAGTATATAACCTTTCAATGTTGACCATTCCATTTCGTATACATCAATTAAATGCTTTTTTTAATCAAATTATTTCAATTATTAATTTAATTTAAGTTCACTCATTGCACAAACAAGATAGGATTGAAAGAAAATAATTGTGCGTTTATTTAATATTTCATAGAAACAACCTAAATGACAAATAGGATATCATCGACGAAAAAATACATTTATGATGATCATCTTAAAGGTGCATAGACAAAAATTTGAAGTTAATATTTTCTCAAATTTTCTGTATATTATCACGACTTATATATTGTATTATTATGCTTCCTGTCAGTTTGTCTCTATATAACCCATACCCTACTATTCTTGCATAGTGTTCTAGGGATTTATATAGCGTAAGCATACTATGCTGAAATAGTGCACGGCTTCCATTTTTGAGGAAAATCCGACAATGCCCATACCAGGGAGCGAACTCACGACCCTGAAATTGTCAGTCCGACGCGCTACCGATTACGCCACAGACGCCGTTATCTATAGTATTGTACTATAATATATATAAACTTAGTTTCAAATATTTTGTAATTGAAATTAAAAATAAACAAAATAATTCTTCTGAAATACTTTCTTGCAACCCCCCTTCCTTCACTCAAATACTATTATCTAAAACTATCTGTAGATTATACCTAAAGCATGGAACGTTCAAAATAAAAGAAAAAGATTATGGCGTACATGTTGCATAAGGTGACGTCATAATAGAGTAGACGAATGTTACAGGTGATGAAACATTGGGAATGAAGAAAATATTGCCATTTTTATACAGTAACAACAGTCAGCATAATAATAACAATAGTGTTGTGTTTTGCGTGCACTATGCCTAAATAGTAGTCAGGGTTTGACACATAGTGCACTCGCCTCCGGCTCGTGCACCATGTGACAAACCCTGACTACTATTTAGGAATAGTGCACGCAAAACACAACACTATTATATAAATAGCATTTCAATTGAAAATACAGTAAAACTTCTCTAAACCGGTCAGCTGCCGGACTGAATAAAACGGCCGGACTAGAGGGGTGGCCGGTTTCCCGAGAATCTAACATACTGAAGAAATGCAGAACTATGTGACAGATGCTAGGAAAAATATGTAATTAATGTCTACATGTTATTAATTATCGGCAGACACGAAATGTATTCTTAAGGTCTGATTAAATGAAAATTATTATTAGTGAGGATAAATTCTACATACATGTTGATTTTTATGAAAAGAAATTTAAAAAAATAAGAACAGAAAAAACATGGAAAGTTACTTTATTAACCATATGCGAAGAAATAAACCAGGTCCTTTACCTTAACTGAAGTCTATACAGAGTACTACATGTGTATTTGTGTATAGCTTACGTCATTTAAAAAATTGTTTGTACTTCAGTTAAAAGTAAATAATTAAAACATTTCTGATCAAAACTTCTGTTATTCTCATTATGAAATTTATGTTTTGATAAACATTTTATTTTATATTGTTTAAACAGTGCCCAATTTTAAGGCCGCTTATGTATATTTTAAAAGATGATGCAATATGGCGTGCAATAATTTGTTGATTCATTCTGTGATTTAAATTTATTAGTTGCTTGATATTTTATTAATTCAAGTTTAATTGATGTTAATCATATGTACACAGCTTAGACCGGCCATTTAGGTAGTCTGGAACGATGACTCCCTTCAAGACGGCTAAACAATAGAAAACCTATTGAGGCCATATTCAGTTTTTCACACCTCTGACTTCTCGTGGGTAGGTTTCTTTTCACACCTCCGGCCAGTAATTATAACCCCTCCGGCCAGTAATTATAACCCCTCCGGCCAATGACAGTTAAATTTCTTGCAATCAAAAAGTGGCCGGTATGGTGAGGGGAAATTTCCTATGTTTCTTAACTTTTGTTCTTGGAAAAGTGGCCGGTGTCCGGTTTTCAGGGGTGGCCGGTTTTATGAGAGTTTATGTGTAAAGAAATGTTAAGAATTTTGCCGGGACTTATAAATTTGGCCGATGTTCAGGGAAAACCGGTTTCCAGGGGGCCGGTTTGGAGAAGTTTCACTGTATATAAAAAAAAAATCTTATTTCATCTAAAAGTTATTGAAACTTCAAAACTTTTGGATGGGTTTGATTGACACATCTTTGAAAATTCACAAATTTTAATTTTATTCTTAATACTTAGGAAAATTGCGATCTTGTTGCGTATTAATGAAAAATATTAAAAATATTATCCAGAAAATTCAGAGTATAAAACATACAGACAATATATTGTCAGCCCGTGCAGTTGTGGTGCTCAGACTTTAACAATTGAACACGTTCAACACACCCAGTGAATCGTAAACTTTAGCAATAACAGAGCTCGTGCCCTGTTTACAAAAAATGTGTACGTTTCACGGGTGTGTTCAATTTGCTAAACTCTGTACACAACACTAAGCCCGGACTGACAATACTTGTGAAGAGGTTTTGCTTTCGAACATTTCTACTTTGAATATAATTATTCTGGGTTAAAGTTTTAATGTTTTCATTTATACACAACAAGATTGCAACTTTTCCTAAGTATTTTAAGAATGAAATTTAAATTTGTGATAGTGGAGGATGTGTCAATCAAACTCATCCAAAAATTTGAAGCTTCAATAACTTTTAAATGAAATAAGATTTTTAATATCTTTTCGTGTTAAATGCTATAATATTATTACAATATATAAGTCGTAATATTATACAGAAAATATTAACCTCAAATATGTGTCTATGCACCTTTAAGATAATATAATTACACGATTGACTTTTCAGGTGAAAAATTTGGTTTTATCAAAATATGTTCCTTTACCCTTCCTTGTAAGGTGTCTTCATAAGTACGTGTATACTTTAAATGATTTAATCACCTGATTGACTGGTGTTCTTTGTCGTTTGAGGATGTCCCATCTGTAACCACGCCCACATTTGGAGGACTATTGTCCATGATGACGCCATCAGAGTAAGCTGTGGTACAAAACTCTGCAGTGTTACAGGCTGTTACTGACGTGTAGTAGGTTAAACCCGAACCAAAGTGGACATAATCCACCGTCATTTCTGCAATGATGTACATGAAAAAGTATTGCTGGATGTGTATACTTTCATATATGACAGAATACCATTTAATAAAAGACGTCTTAATATTATGAAGTCGAATGTTGACTTATGTTTTAAATATATTTTGTTAGGAAATTATTTTCACATTGAAAGTCAATTATATTTTAGTTTGCACGATCATGACAAGGATTTGTGACCGGTCGACAGGGATTTATTATTTATCCATGGCACCTGATCCCATTTCGATGTTTTTAATGGTCTGTGCTTGTTCTACTCTGTATTTCTCGAATTGACTTAAGGGCGTCCTAACGGTTTTGATTGCTTGTTCGTTATTTAACGTCACTCTTGATAATTTTTCACTCATCTGAAGACGCAACCATGCACTTATCGGCTGAGAACTGACCTATGCTCGGCAGGCACTCATGGTTATTAAGCAGAAAGATATCTTTTTCGTGACAGCACATACTGCGATACGGAACCTCAGTTTATGCCTTAGTCACATTTCCCAGCCGGTGGACTTAGACCGGTGGTAATCGGTGGTAATCCGTGGTGTGAGCAATGCCCAAACATCGGTCCTCATCGGCCTAGTAGTCCTTAAAGCGTCAGTCACATTATCCAGCGATGGAGAGTATACGATGGGCAACCAATGCGTTTTTTGATAAAAATGGCGTGGTTGCCGGCCGGACTTACAAAGGCCCAGCGATGCATTGCTAATCATAAAATAATGTTCCAGGGTAATCGACCGATCTCCATTACATCGCTCTTACATTGGTGAACATTGTTCGTACGTTGGTCGAATATGGGCCAATGTTTAGTCGAACATCGACCGATGATCGGCCACTGTTTGTTGCCCACTACTCAAACCCCCGATGACCTCAGATTCAACAGACACTTGATGATGCTCGGCCATACATCGGCCAATCCTTGAAAGAGGTGTTAATGATGGGTTGCTGATGAGGAGCGATTTGGGGCTTCGGTGGAGACGTCGCTGTTCGTTATCTTAAAAGTTTCATTCCATGAAGCAGTCTTTACGGTCAGTTTAAAAGAATAAGGTACAGTCAAAACAACAATCGTTAAAAAAGATTTTCTTACCTTTCACGAGACCTACGCTCTGACGTCTGATGACGTCATCACAGCGACGACAAGTTCCAACAGTCACAAAGAATTCTTTGATTGAAGAATGTGGGTCATAAAATCCCTCCCAGAATATCATCAATTTGTTTATATCAGTTTGGTAATCGATGTCCAATTTACTGTTTCCTGAAGGCGAAAGTTCAAGCACGTAACCTTCTGAAGGAGGGGAAAAGTCTACTGTGTAGGCCCAAGAGGTCGCTGATGTCACAAGGCGGGCTTTATTGAAGGCCTAAACAAGATGTGTTTGTGAAACACTATGCGCCCGGCAGCAACAAAGTTCGAAAAAGCTATTTCTAACATATAGATCACAGTCAAAGTCATAAGGTCATAGACCTTGGTGTCATTTGTAAGAACTTAGTTAGTGGAATAGGCATATTAAATTTAAAGTCTCTATCTCCTATGCTTCAAAAGTTATGGCGGCAGTTTGAAAAAGCTATTTTAGCATATAGATCACAGTCAAAGTAACAAGGTCATTGATCTTGGTGTTATTTGAAAGATCTTAATTAGTGGCATATTAAATATGAAGTCTCTATCTTTTCTGGTTCAAAAGTTATGGCGAAAATTTGAAAAGCTATTTTCAGCATATAGGTCACAGTCAAGGTCACAAGGTCATTGACCTTGGTGTCATTTAAAAGAGCTTAAAAGTATGCATACCAAACATGAAGTCTCTATCTCTCATGGTTCAAAAATTATGGCGAATGTTAAAGTTGACAACAAACAAACAGACACAGACAGGACAAAAGCAATATACGACCCGGATCTATCGATCTGGGCGCATGAAAGAACAACGAAATTCACTTTGAATCTCTGTTGCTAGACATACCTTGACATTAATATAATATGCGTGGCCTTCCTTGATATCAAGTCTGTAATTTTTATCATTTGCTCCACATTCAGTATCCTCACGGGTGTAATCCATGATGTCAGAATACCCGGGCTCGGAACCAACAGACCACATGTAGAAGTCTATACCACTCTCCGGGTCACTGAATATATTCTTCCAACTTACCAGTACATTAAAAAAATAAAATAATCCTGTCTTTATCATATTCACTGTCATTTATACAATTCAATATTTATTTCCAGAAAGCTTAAATGAAAATAATTTAACTCCAAATTCATTGTTCATAATAGAGGATATTTAGGTAAATATTTTTTAAATGCTGAAAGGAAAATAATTTAGCTCCAAAACCATTTATGATTTATCATCAATGAATGTCTTTTTTGAAGTTTATTATTTGAAACTTTTTAGCAGGTTATTTGAAATTAATATTCATATCTTTACCATGCTTCTATTTCCGAGACAGATGTAATATGTCGTCCAGTTAAAGTGATAGGATTGTCAGATTTTGAGGGAGGGCTGGTATCAACAATAATTGGTGACGATGTTTGAGTAGTAGTTCGATTGACAAAATCAGTTGCTGAAATTTGAAGTCTAGAGTAACAAAGTTATTGCACGTAAAAAGGACAATTAAATAAATCTTATAATATTTTACTATTATATCACCTTTTATTGTGGCATAATACTTGTGACCACTTTGCAGGGATAGACCATGTAAGGCTTTATGATTGCTTACTCCAACATCTGTGAATGCAACAATGTCATTCCCACCAATAAAGGTTCCTATGCAAATGGGAAAACAGAAATTACAAAAAAATACAACAAATACCTTTTATCTTTATTTATTTAGTTAATAAAATAATCAAGCACACCAATTCCAAGTTGGTAATTCTGCACTCCAGAGGAGTGAGAGATTGTCTGAATTTCTTCAACATCCTTAAATGAATCCCAGGTTACATACATGTCCGTTGTTGATATCTGAAAGATGAAAATGCAATTAAAAAGACCTTACAAGATGTCAAAAACATAATGCTACTACCTGTCAAATTCTAAACTATCTGATTACACGAAGCACTCTTTTACCCCAAACTTGAGCAACAAATCCATTCAGGAACAATTAACAACTAATGATTTTTTTTTTACTGTCTTTGCAATTTTAATTAAACCTGATATTGTTGTCCACGTTTTCCAATCCAAACACTCCCCTTCGATGGAGGAGTGAGATCAACCACGACTCCATCACTGCACGCATTTATTTCTGGTAGAACTCTACTGGATTGTCCCTCGTGTATTTCAGTGTGTTCCGTATGAATACAAACAATATAACGCTGACCATTCTCAAGTTCCCCTTCTCTAAACTTTATATTGATGAATTCGCGATCTAATAGAGAAATATGGTTATCAAAACGTACAACAAAGTAAATTTGATTAATTTCTCATAAAGGTAATTGAAAATATTGCAATAAACGGTCAATTCTTACCGGTATCAGCGCATCTGATAGAATCCGGATGACTACAGGGATCAGCGAGTGCAAGAGTAGTAGATGGTTTATACATAGTCGTCATATTAATATTCCAGGCTTTAATAACGGCCACGGTGTATGCAATGTATCGAAGGGAAGGCCATACAGCTGATATGTAGTTCTTGTTTGGTGTATAGTCCATATCAGGGTATGGCCATGAAGCATTTCTTTCCATGTAAATTGGTTCTCCATATCCATCTGAAAAGTTAAGAGTTCTTGAATGAAGAGAATACTCCTTTTTCGATCAAAATGTAAACAAATCACAAAACAAACTGTTTTCAAATTTCGAAAATAAATTTCAACAATAAATAATTAAAGTTTAATATTTTAGTAAAAAATTATAGTAGTAAAAGATGAAACCTTTGCTCGGATCCTGTGTCCCTACGGCATCAATGACAACTTTTGGTGTGATCAACAGGGGATTACTGCAGTCTTTGATATCTCCAGAGATGGTAGAGGATAGCCCCGCCTTGTTATAACCCCTTACTGTTAATCGACGACATTTTGAAAAATCCAACTTTCCGGACAGTTTTATGGTAAACTTAATCTACAAGAAATAGTTGAATTTAGATATGTAGTAAATTGTCTCATAAGCTCTGGTTTTTCTTTGTTGATAGGATAATTTTATTTTCATCATTTGATTTTCACTAAATGTAGATTATTCATTTGCCGTTAATACCCGGTATGTATTTAAATATATACATGTGTGTAAGCAGATTTATAATGTCTTTCAAATACTTCTCATAGTTTAATTACTATTCAATATTCTATGCAAGTTTAAAAAGAAATCAAAAATGAACAATTAAATAAGCAAATAAAAATTATCAAAATTACAAAATTATCTTTTTAATATTCATTTGTATTCTTTTAATTCATTTGAAAAAAAATTAAAAGAAGATACTTTGTATTTCCCCGGTATGACTTCGAACTCTGTTAGTTCCTGCCAAATGGTGTGCAGTCTCCCTGTATCCGATTGGTCCGTTATGGCCCATTCATATCTTTTTATAACGCTGTATTTTTCAGTTAGTATTTCTATATCTGGATCCCTAAACATATCCATGGTTACTTTTAGCTAAAATGAAAAGAAGGTTAAAGATTTTTTTTGAATAAAATAAATTATTCATAAGAAAAAATAAAGTACTGACCTCGCATATGAATTTAGAAGGGAGTAAACTTTTAAGTGTTACTCTTTAATAGTCATATTTAACTTTTTTTTATATACTTCAGGTTTATCAAATCGCACAATGACTTTATACTGATGTTGTAAAACTTGACTTCTTAGAATAAAAAAAACTTTTTTCTGTATTCCATATTTATGTCCAAAAGCTAGTAGTTTTTGATTTCGAATTAAAAATGTAGCATACTAATAATTGTATACGACAATTTAATAAATATCGCTGTATTTAGAAGGATAAGGTTTACCTCTTCAGTTAAAGAGGAATTTTCGTGAACAAATGATATATCACCAGGTTCAGGTGGACTGGCTAGTATAACGACACCGTTGCTATGTGTCGGCAAGTAACATATCTTCCCAGCACAGAGTTTCAATACAAAACGATACATTTTGCCAGGTTCTAACGAGAGTCCAGTTACATGGGCCTCCATATGCCCGTGATTGTATGTGAAGTCTTGAAAGATACTCCAATCGTCTAAAAGTATACATGATTATGTTCTCTTTTTATTAGACACATTTCAATTGAAATCATATCATTTAATACCACAAAGTATTATACTTAATAGCAACAGCATATACATACACTTCTTTTCATCAATCTGTTTGTCTTCAACATTTTTATGATTTGAATTATGTCAAACTTTGCAGAAAACTTACCACTGTACGCAGATTTTCTTTCGATCGAATAATACGTATCTGGGACGAAGAATAAAGTTTCTTTAGAGATTGTCCAGTAAGCATTTAGAGTGTCAGTGGAAGACTGAAAGTCTGTATCGTTTGTGCAGTTCACGCTTATATCCTATTCAAAGTAAACAAAAAACAATTAGAATATGCACCAAGATCATTAAATGATTATTATAATTAGTTATCCGCGATATTTTTCTAGCTGCAAGGAATAAAATCAAATACAATCTACAAAACAATAACTTACCCAGTCGTGATGAAGAATAGATTGAGAAGTGTTTTGTTCTGAAATATTCAAAATTATCTTACTTCATAAATTATCTAATTTGTTAAAGAAATTCAGTAAATAGGTTTCATTATAACACAAGGATGGCACAGGCATGCAAGCAAATCTCTCGAATATTTTTTTTTCAAAAGATAAATAATGTACAAACTCGTTTAACTGGCGCGGATCCTTAAAAGTTAGAATGAACAATCATGATAATATAGGTCTATTACATGGAATGCATTTGATATAAAATTTATACATCGTAGATTCATATACCTGACATATTGCATGGTTCTCCATCAAAGACAGATATGCCAGACAAAGTGGCATTTTCTTGAACAACTGTTATTCCATCTGAGGTCACCTCAACGCTTCCAGCAGACGTCACAGCAGTTATGGTAATGTAGTATGTCTGTAAGATTTACATATCTTAAGAGGGAAGACAATAAAAGAAAAAAATCTTTTCAGTGTAAGAAATAAACTTTACCTTGAAAAATTCCAAAGAAAGTCCCTGCTCAGTATGGGAATTATTCTTCCCGACATATTTTTGTGGAACAACGTCCGCAGCACCAGTCGATGTACCTACTTGAAATTTGTACGTTACATCAAGGTATGCGTGAGAAAATCCTGTCCATCTTGCAGAAAGGGTATTTTCTGAGGACGTATAATCAGCATCTTGTGTTTCCTATTTGTTGTTTCGAAAATTTAAACACATTAATGTACTTTTTATAAACAAAAAATTGCAATGTCCCCAGCTGCTTTAAGCATTCTTTATGAATGATATTTATTAATGCCAACAATAAAAATATCAATTAGATACTTACGATAAAAGGATTTTCTGTGTTATTCTAGAAGTGAAAACAAAGCTATTTGATATTTCTCTTTTAAATAGATATGAGAAAATCAGAATTGTAACTTACTATACACTATTTTTATTCTTACTTAAAGCTGACATGAATTCTTAAAAACGCAATATTTTCATCTATGTACGACTTGTTTCATACCAACTATAGCCGTATTCCGCCATATTTCTTTCAGATACATCGTCTCATTGTCACGATATATACCCCCATTGCGGTCGTTACACTTAAATGATTTTTTGGCTTGGGTATCGACTTGTGCACATCTCCGATGGTAAAGCATATGAGAACACATGATGTGATCAAGACATTTCAAAACCACAACAAACAACATAATAATCATATTTCTGAATAATTATTGAATTGAATCAAAAGGAAAAAAGAATGCAAGTTTGGAGGAGAAATTTAGATGCATGAGTACGTATTTTACAGTGCGCCAATTTATGCAGAATAAACTTGAAATGAAAAGCAGTAAATTCTGCAAACACATTTTGAAATTATATAATTTGAATGGAACAAACAACCTACGTCTTTGATTTGCAGGTCCTAAAGATGCCATTGATGCATATCGAGAAAACGCCTCGAACGCTGCAAACGTACCCATACCTGGAAATAAGGTTGCTGCATCGGTTCGAAGATGTGCACAAGTCAAGTGATATACACCCTGAATCCCATTTATTGAAATATGCATCACAAAAAAGAAATAAACTCCATAAAAGCTCAATAGTAAACAAACTGTCATTACTCCGTACAGACTAGCACGTCGATACACTTAGCCCGTGCTGATCACATTTTGGTCAGGGAAAATATCACAAGTGGAAAGAGAAGTTATTTGGTTTTTGCGCGGCTGAAAGGGGGGGGGGCGGTTAAAGTATTATAACTGCTGTTCATAAGCTATGATTGTGAATTGTCTATTTATATGTAGTTCTAATATACATTCTATACAAAGTCATGTATATAGTCTGCAGTTGGTTTGCGTCACAAAATTTATTTGTCAATTATAACTGATTATTCTAGTACTAATCTCAAATCTAAACCAAGTAATTTGAGGTACGGTATTATTTACTTCAAATCTTAAAAGCAATTAACCAGAATATAAATTTTTATGTACATCTATACCTTCTTTAACACACACACACACACACACCCTCCCTCGCCCACCCTCTTCCTCACACACACACACACCCTCACACACACACACACACCCACACACACACACACACACACACACACACACACACACACACACACACACACACACACACACACACACACACACACACACACACACACACACACACACACACACGGAGAAAGGCCATCCCCTGTTCAGATTGACAATTATAGGCATTTGATTTTTTCAGGCGCGGGGGGGGGGGGGGCTGGCATGCAAAAATAATTGACATGACCGTTATTTAAATATTCTTGGAAGACAGACATTTCTGCCGAATTCAATTTTGAGATTTTTTTTAAAATGTGTCACTCCGACCACAAAGTATGTGTATTTTGAGGAATGTAACTGTTTTATGTTGCTACAGAAAGTCTTTCGAGATTTCAGTATCCCTGCCCGATAGTCTACCTATTTTTTTTGGTATAAAAATAATTTCTGTAGGAGTATTTGGGAGATAAGCTAGGGTAGGGATACTTGACACTGGTTGAATACGGATATTTTTTTTAACTCTTTTGTGTATTGAACTCTCTCTCTCTCTCTCTCTCTCTTTCTCCCTCTTCCATCCGTTAGGGCAATAATAGGTATAAGATCCTACACACTTTGTACTGTACCATTTATTAAGCCTTAGAACTGATCAAGGATTTTTTCAGGCAGGATGTCGAAACTTCATAAATTGAATAATAATTTTAATTTGGACAAGAAATTAACCCATTAGAAGAGAAACTAGAGGTATTGTGAGCAATGAGCTCACTAAATGATACCCCGCCTCCCATATGGTTATAATGGCAAAGTCAATATTTTTCATGTTGTCGCTAAACCCAAACTATGTGTCGAATCAAAAAGCAGGCACGTAGCTATAGCATCGTATTTGAAAGTGGTGGCCAGTCAGAGAATTTTTTTTAATTACCTGAAAAAGTTGACAAGCAAAAAAAAAAAAACAATTCAATAACATTATAGTATAAGTTAGGTCGCGGGAAAAAGTGGGTTGCAGCCCCCCCCCCCCCCCGCACCCCTGTTGCTACACCCCTGAAAAAGTAAAATAGGAGTTGCATAATGGTAATATGTAATAAACCTAAGATTCTGTGAAAGTTTCATTAAATTTCACTAAGTGGTACAAGATGATTTGCGGATAAGATATTGGTACCCCAAAGCGTAAGAGAAAGACGCACGGACATAACGATTAATATATACCCTCCCACTTTTCAAGCGGGGGATATAATAAACGTGAAATATGCATAACAGTAATGGGAACATTGGGAACTTTCTCAAATACCTTCTCAAACGTACGTGTCGAACCTGGACCTGGACAACAGACAAGAGAATTTTTAAAAAGCTAATTGTAGGTAGAATGTGGAATTCTCATGGTGAGTTTGCTATCTCTTCCTATATGCTTTTTCTAATAATCATTAATTATTTATGTCTAGAAATTTAATTCACATTAAATTCTATTTTCATTATCATTGCACCACAGAATCAAACTCGTTTATTTATACCCTCGCAATAAGTTGCGTGAGGTATAGTGTTTTTGACCCGTTAGTCAGTCTTTTTTTTTTTTTTTTTTGCTTTTTTTCTTTTTTTTTTTTTCTTTTTTTTTTTGGTCAGCGCAACTTCTCAAAAACCACTGCACAGAGTTTTGTCGAACTTTGAAGTTATTTATAGGAGACAATGTGTGTGTAGATTTGCACATCACCAGAAAATTCCGAATTCTTTATTTTTTCGGGAATTTCCGCACTTTTACATTTAGATTTTGGCCATATCTTGAATATAGAGATGAGCAGTTTGGCAGCGCAATTCCTCATAAACCGCTGCACACAATTTCGTCAAACTTTGCAGATATTTAGGACACAATGTGTATAGATGAGCATATAACAAGGAAATTACGATTCCTTTATTTTTTTCTGGGAATTTCAGAGCGTGAGGTATGTGAACTTGCTCACTTTTTTCTTTCATTGTGCATAAAATTATAAATCAAATTATATTAGGTCTAATAAAGCCTATACATAGTATTTATTGGATAATAATTAATATGTTTCGGACGTTTTTCTTATTTTTTTTTTATGAGAGTGATAATATGCATGTTTTATTACCCCATCCCCCTCCTATCACAGGAAAATATCTTCAAAAGGTGAATGATTCGTAATAATGCATACTTTATTATAAATTTAATGAAGTTAAACCATGTAATCATAAATTATATTTACTACATTTATAGACAAGAGTAATGTTTATTTTTGAAAAAAAAAATTTCAATCAACCCCACTGAGCTTTCAACCTTTGATATTTTCCCTGACCAAATAAAATGATCGGCATGGGCCACGTGTGTCCAAGCATCTTTTACTGTTGAGTTAGCAATGGATTACATGACTTCTGAGATGCATTTTTCAAAAAAGAAAAATAGGATAATTCTTTCGACATGTGCACATCCCTGTAACGATAGCAGTATTCAGGTAAACGTTTTATCATTGCGTTTGACGCGTTTTCTCGACCTGCATGGATTTTTGCTGTACATAATTTTGCTGTACATAAATGTATTCCGTGTTAGTGTACTTTTTATATTGCAGCAAATGCATTCAAAAATAATTTAATTCTCGGTATAGTTCTATTTTTTGTTGAATTTTTACTTTTCAAACATGTATTGGTCAGTTTATGGACTTCTAAAAACTATGCTATCGGAGATGTGTACATGTCGACAGCCAGACTAGAAAATCACTCAAGTAAAACAATTCTACAAGGCTATATATAGCAGGTACAGGTGGCCAAAAAACTTCGATTAAAGCTGACATGAACTCTTAAAAAGGCATCATTTTTCATCTTTGTACGACTTACTACATTCCTGTACGCCTTTGTCCGCCATATTTCTTCGATTCCGCCATATTTACTTGAAAATTTTTGGCCACCTGTACCTGTTATATAAAGCCTGGTGCATTTGTTTCACTCGAGTGATTTTCAAGCCTGGCTGTCGACATGTACACATCTCCGATAGCATAGTTGTCATAAGTCCATAAACTCACCAAATACATGTTTTAAAAGTTAACAAAAACTAGAACTATACTGAGAAGTAAATTATTTTTGAATGCATTTGCTGCAATTTAGAAAAAATAACACGGAAAACAGCAAAAGCCGTTTGGATATGCACGCATGCAGGTCGAGAATACGCATCGAACGCAATGATAAAGATATTTACCTGAATACTGCTATCGTTACAGGGATGTGCACATGTCGAAAGAAATATCCTATTTTACTTTTATTGAAATATGCATCTCAGAATTCATGTAATCCATTGCTAACTGAACAGTAAACAATTGTCACCACATAGCACTTGGACACACGTGGTCCACGACGATAGTCTATTTGGTCAGGGGAAATTTCAAAGGTGGAAAGCTTACTGGTATTTTGGTTGACTGAAAAAGTGCATTTTTTTTCAAAAATAAATATTACTCTTGTCTGTATATGTAACTGTAAACAAAATTTTTAGACATGGCTTAATTACATTAAATTTATTTTATAGCATGCAACATTACGAATCATTCATCCTTTGACGAGATTCTCCCGTGAAAGGGGGGGGGGGGGAATGCATAACGCTCTCTGAAAAAGATCGGATTTTTTTTTACAATCAAATATTTTCATTATAAATAATGTGTATTGGCTTTATTTTTTTTTTAAATAAAGACCTTATATAACTTGATTTAAACTTATTTTCATAATTTTATACACAATAAACGAGTTTGATTCTATGGTACATGAAGAATCAAAATAGAATTCATTGGCGGATCCAGAGGTGGAGTGGGGTTCCAGGGATTGGAACCCCCGGCCTTTATTTTTGTACACACATACAGAGAGAGAGAGAGTGTGTGTGTTTCTGTAATATAGACTAAGAGTATAGATATTTATACATCTAATAATATGAATACTGAGTAATTTGAAGAAACAAAAAAATCTCTGTCCTTTCAGTTCTCTAGATCTGTAGATTTTCGCGGATTTGCTTTCCTCCGCGTACCTTCCATCATTTTTCAATCAACTATTTGAATCTCTTCACCATTTTACAACAGTATACAAAAATCACAAAAATATATAGGTGATTTTATACATAACAGTAGATCTATAAAGCATGCGTGAATAAGAAACTAAACAAAAAAATTGTACGTTGCTATAAATGTGAACTATGGGAATTTAGGCGGGGGCATGTTTTATTTTTTTTCTTTATAAACGAGCACAATTTTCTCAGAAAACAGTGTTTATTGTTATTCATAATGTGTTTAAAATCAATCACATTCTGAAAATTTATGCTTTTTTTCTGTTAAGCCTAGCATTCTTTCTGAAAGTAGCGAGCAGCACTTTAGTATGTAATGAAACTCATCTCTGAGTTCTTTTAAATTACAATGGGGACAAATTCTATCTTGTCTTGGTAACCCTGTCTAAGGGCTTCGACCACCCACAAGTAACATGCAAGGAAGATTCCAGCGAACTTTTTTTTTTTACCATTTTTGGACCATTTTCAGAAGTAACTAACTTTAAGAAGTATGCATGAAATATTTCGATTCGGTAAAGATAAAGGTTTAAAATGTTCCCATAGTATGCAGATGGAGGGGGGGGGGGGGCACTTTATCTGAGGATAATCTTTGCTGCAGTTTAAATAAATTAAAATTTTGATTTGGAAGCTCCCTCCACATTTTTTGTTTGCAGGAATATACGCAGATTCAAGCATTCAAAAGTAATGTACTGAACAGAAAAGTTACAGGAAGCCTCCTTTATCCCCTACCAAAAAGGATTGTATAGAGTGTGGTGCCTAGGTTTTTTTTTTTTTTTTTTTTTTTTTTTGGTGTTTGTGTTTGTTTTGTTTTTTGTTTTTTTTTATGTTTTTTTTATGTTTTTTTTTTTTTGCTTATCAACTGATTTTGGAGGTTACCCATCAATATAAATTGAAGTGGCTGTGTTGTGATTCTATGCATGAGTGCCATGCGCGGATCTAGAGGGGGTTAGGACCCCCCCCCCTCCCCTGGTTTAGCAAGGTTATTAAATTTATTTACTAAAGCAAGAAAAAAGTTACGTAGGAACCCCCTCGGAAAACGCAGACTCCCTGGTAAACGCGAATTTGTGTTAAACTGGTATGAAAAGTCTAAGGTTTGAAGCATTGGAAGTCATCGGCTAAACCCCCACCCCACCCCCCACTCCCCACCCCGAAATAGTTTTTGAAGTTTGGGCGAGTTTACGGGGTATTTTGCATGTCAAGAAATATCTGTGTTGGATATAAATTATTAATAGTCGAAGCATATAGGAAGGGAAAGCAAACTGCCGATGAGAGTTCCACATTCTACCAAAAATTAGCTTTTTTATACCTCTTGTCTAAATAATTTTTGTCCAGATTCCTTACCTGAGAAGGTACATATATTTCAGAAAGTTCCCAATGTTTCCATTCCTATGATGTAGACTTCACGTTTACATGTATTTTCCTTTCAATTTCGGCGTTTAGGTTTATTTTCTTGTCAAAAGTAAAATTATTATTTCAATTTTTGAGCAAGTTTCGACATTCCCGCCTGACAAAAAAAATCTTTGATCTGTCGCAAGATCTAATAAATGGTACAGCACAAAATACATATGATTTTATATCTGTAATTGCGCTTACAGATGGTTACAGGAGGAGAGAGAGCGAGAGAGTTCAATGAATAAAAGAGTAATTAAAAATTATCTGTATTCCACCAGGTTGCAAGTTTCCCTACCAAAGTTTTTAAAAGTATCTCCCAAATATTGCAACAGAAATTATTTTTATTTAAAAAAAAACTAGACTGTCAGACAGGGATACTGAAATCTCGAAAGACTTCCTGTAATAATTATAAAACAGCCACATTCCGCAAAAATGTTCATACTCTGTGGTCGGAGTGAGACAATAAAAAATCTTCAAAAATGTAATTGGCAGAAGTGTCTGTCTTCCAAGAATATTTAGGTAACGGCCATGTCAATTATTTCTCTCCCCCCCCCCCCTTAAAAATACAAATGCCTCAATATCAGTCTAAAAGGGGGATTTTTTTTTCCGCGTGTGTGTTAAAGAACGTACAGATGTACACATAAACTTTTGTATTCTGATTAAATGTTTTTAAGTCTTGAACTAAATATTTACCGTATATCAAATTACTTGGTTTAGATTTGAGATTAGTACTAAAATAATCAGTTGTAATTGGCAAATGAATTTTGCGATGAAAAACAACTGCAGACTATATAAAGAATGTTTATTAGAACTAGATAGACAATTTTCAGTTATATCATGAAGCCGTTATAATTATACTTTAGACCCCCCCCCCCATTTCAGCCGCGCAAATACCACTCTTTTCCACTTGTGATATTTTCCCTGACCAAAATCTGATCAGCACGGACTAAGTGTATCGATGCGCTAGACTGTACGGAGTAGATACAGTGTGTTTATTGAGTTTTTATGGAGTTTATTTCTTTTTTGTGATGCATATTTCAATAAATGGAATTCAGGGTGTATATCACTTGACTTGTGCACATCTTCCAACCGATGCAGTGATCTTATTACCAGGTATGGGTACGTTTATAGCGTTCGACGCGTTTTCTCGACATGCATCAAAGTCTGCATAAAACCTGCAAATCAAAGACGCTGATTGTTTTGTTCCATTCAAATGATAATGATTTCAAAGTGTGTTTACGGGTTTTAGTGCTTTTTATTTCATTCTGCATAAATTGGCGCAGTGTACAAATGCGTACTCGTGCAACTAAATCTTTTCTTTCAAACTTGCATTTTCTTTCTTTTTTTATTTCATTTGATTCAAATCTATAATTATTCAGAAATATGATTATTATGTTGTGTGGTTTTGAAATGTCTTGATCAACCCATGTGTTTTCAAATGTTTTACCATCGGAGATGTGCACAAGTCGATAGCCAAGCCAAAAAATCATTCAAGTGTAACGAGGGCATTCGGGTATATATCGTTACAATAAGACAAGGTATCTGAAAGAAATATGGCTGAATACGGCTATGGTTGGTATGAAACAAGTCGTACATAGATGAAAAATTTGACTTTTTAAGAATTCATGTCAGCTTTAATATGGCGGAATCGAAGAAATATGTCGGACAAGGTCGTACAGGAATGTAGTAAGTCGTACAAAGATGAAAACTAATGCCTTTTTAAGAGTTCATGTCAGCTTTAAAAGGCCATGATGTTATAATCATTCAATGGGTTAATAACTTTCTAACTTAATACACATCGAAGTAAAAATCCCAATAATATATGAATCTCTTTTGCAGAAATTGAAATTATGATATCATATAATAAAATACCAAAATATCCATAACAATTCCAGTTGATGGAAGCTGCACATTATGAATATAAGGTTCCGAGACACCAAATGATGATAGACCAGCAATGTTTTCTGCTTTTATTGTAACGTAGTACGTGTGGTTACCATGGAGTTTCCACTCAGTGTCATTAATTGGGATAGCAGTACATGTTGGTGGTTCTGTCAAAATACAGCCATCACCTGCCTGTAGTGGTGAATAATTCTGAATCTGTGTGCCCCTGGGAATATGGCCTGCAAGATGTTAAAAAGGTTTTTTTTAGATTTTAAAGAAATTTAAACTCGGTATTCATGGTATTGTGGATTGCAAGTGCTTTTAAAGGCGACTTACCGACAGCACATTGAACAGAAAGAGGAAAAGGATCCTCCGCATCTGTAAAACTGCTTGAATTCCAAACAGCTATAAGATGTCCATTATGATAGTTGACTTTTATTGGTGGAAAGAACACTGGCGGCGTTATATCAACGGAACACGGCCCTATAGACTAATGAAACGAAATCTTTACCTCGAATTTTTTATTTTTCCTCCTTGGCACATTATTTCTTATTTTTCTATTAATCTTTGAAAAAATACCTGACCCTCAATTGGGAGCAAACTGTAAACATTTTACTCACAAAGATATTATACTGTGGTTTCATCAATTTCGTTGGCATCAATTTTTGTGGATTTTGTAAAACAGACTTTTGCGAGGACACGTAATTTCGTGGACAAAAGCATTGCCTATACGAAGGATATCATATTTCTTAATACAATGAACATTTGAATTCGTGGATTTGCTAAACAACGAAATCCTCGAAAATTGGTGCTCAATGAATGATGATGAAACCACAGTAACACCTTTGTTAAAATATAACCAAGTGGTTCAGGCTAAAAGTACAAAAATATTTGAGAAAATTTCATAAACCACACAACAAAAGGCAAGACAAGTGAAATAAAGGTACTTTTGGATCTCAAAAGCTCGTGTTTTGCTATAGAATACTGAACATCGATTATTGATCAAACGGTCATAAAACATAGATGTTTACTTGTATGCCCTCAACATTGGACCTGCTGATAGTCTTTATAATGAGGTAAAAAGGTTCCCTTTCCGGTATGTCAGTGTGCATCAGGTGAATACGGCGATGTTGTTGTGTAGACCTAAAAGGAAGTAAATCAGGTGCTGTGCTTCCAGCTACTGTGGATAAGCCAACCTCATAATCATGGATGCTTGTTTCATTGGCATACCAGGAAAGGATGATCTACATAACAATGAAATGTTTCTGTCAAACAAGAGCCGAGTTCATGGCGTAGGGTAAAAATATCTATAGTTTTAATTTCCTTTCGTAGGATCGTTGTTAAATTATCAAATTTATATAGACTTCTCAAAAAGGAAAATGATAAGAAGAAAAAGTTACGTCTAATTCTGTACGTAATATTGGCACATGTGCAATGCAACTGAATAGCACTTATTTAGACTTCTATATTTACACTTTTTGACATATGAATATGTTTTTGAATACATACATGTGCTGATTTAGACAATACAGGGTTCGTTATTCCGGGCGCCGTTGAAGTGTTTGTGCAAATAACTGATCCATTCACTTTAACATATGAACCATTTTTGAATTTTTCAACTGGGAAAATGTCCACGTCAGATAATGGCACAGCCTTTCTCCTGGTAACCAAAGTATTTTAAATTACAATTTATTTCAAAACTGTTTCCCAAGAAAGGACATAGAAAATTGAACTAACTTACAAACAGTCTTCTGTTGGATTAGCGACTAATCTTCTTTGTCTGTTTTTATTGACTATCCAATATGTTGTTTTCCGTATGTCTGTAACCAAACCTTCCCTGACGTAAGCATTGGTTATATCTACCTCTGACACACTTGGTACCGCTGTAGTCACTGTGACGCCGTCAGAACAGACCGGTTTAGAAGGTTCTAGAGCTCGATTGTAGGCGACAACACAAATGTAATACGTCCCCTCAGTGGAGACCGTGTGAGTTGCATACGTGGCATATGTTTCTTTCAACTGTAATCAACATTGGTTGTCATTTTTCCCACAAAGTAAACAAATGCATGAATATGTACACATTATACTTTTAAACAGCATCGTCCAAACTTTGAAATTTGAAATACAACCTACAAGAAGGTTACTGGAATCCAATTGAAAAGCATTTGCAGGTATTGGTTTCTTGTCAAAGCCATACATGTAGAACATGACACCACTCTCTTTGTCAAAGAATCCGTCCCAGTGAGCGTTCAGCGTCTTACTTTGTTGGAAATCCACCTCATTTGTTCCTCTGATACCGTCTTGAACAGTTCCGGTTTGCGGAGGTGAAACATCAATTGTTATCTGACGAAAATTGTTTTTAGGCAAAATTTAATTGCATACATTTTTTTTGAAATTCTAAGCAAAACTCTTCCAAACCTTTTAATTTAAGTGTTTAACTGTTTCCTTTGAATGATAAAAAAGTATTTTAAACGTTAATTAAATTTGACATAATTATTTTTTGAGCTTTGAATTACATTCCAATCCCTACTCATTTATACCTTTTTCGTTAGGATTGTTGACAACAAAGCTTTGTTTGTTGCATTAATCTCTATGAAATAATCAGAATCATGTGCAGCAATCTCTTTTCCAGGTATGAGTCCACCATTTTTCTTTACGTCAGGTTTTACTTGAAAATGTTGATGATAAGCTCCCCAGTAGTTCGTTTGGTAACATTTGGGCCCTCTGCTATAATTGCCATATTTTTGAATGCATTCTGCGAGGTCCTGTTAGGAAATAAGCTCAATTTTTTATACTCTTGCAGTTGAAAAATGTATATGTTTTGAATTTTTCCAATAAAGTTTTAACATGAATAGAAAACCAAAATTTTTTGTACACATTATGTTAAACAAAACTAGATGAAAGGTCGATTTATGCTTGAGCTGTAAGATTACTTATGTAATTTATTTCTCTGATGCTTTCATTCGTTTTGAAACAATGTAAATCTAAAGAATAGATCGACACCCTTGAAATGCACAATTTGTTCTTTCAGAATTGTTTAGCAGCACAATGTAGACAAAAGAATTTTTGCATTGTGTGCTCATACCTGAGAGGATCCTTGGGCAAACATTTCTTCGTGGCCATGAAGAATGATTTCTCCGGTAAAATTATCATACAATCTCCAGTAAATAGAATCTATGCCACTGTGGTAGTCATATGCCAACCATTCAATTCTGAAACAATCAGATGAATAAATTATAAATGAAACACACCGAAAAGCATATACTGGTGTATTTAATATTGAGTCTATCAAGCCCTACCAACACGAAACAGCTTAAAAGCTTTAGTCAAAATAAGTGTCTTGCATAATAACAACATATTTTAAAATAAAATGGTCCTTTACAGTGCAATTCCACATTTCATCGCCAAACTATGATTGACTGTAAATTAAGGGTGTCAATTCACAAATAATACGCATTTTACGTTTGATTGAAATTTTGACGTCAATTTCAGAATGTTCCGTGATACCGGGACTTGATTTCAAAAAGGTGGCGAAGATGATTGGATTTCACATTCCTAGAAAAGCATCTTCTTTTACTGCATTGGTTGCGGGTATTATTTACAATATTTGAAGAGGTGGCAGATAAATAGCAATTGAACATATTTTGCAAAAACAACTATTTCTTACGTCATGTTTCTGAAATCCTCCAAGCTGTGCACGCTAACGTTTAACATGTCCCCTCGAGTTAACCACAGGTTCTCTATAACCGGGGGCGAGGCATCCCGGTAAACTGTGACAGTATCATTCAACGTTTTGTTAAAAATGTCTACAGCAACAACTATAATGACTGCCTTGTCACCATCAGACCAATTCATTGTTATTAAATCAGATTCTGTGGATATATTGTTCACTGAAGCTAAAGGTCTTGAATCTTTTAAGCTTTCTCCATCAAAAACAGAGTATTCTGTTTTAAAACCAACACATCCTGTAAGAAGACGTGCTACAGAAGCATTATCAAATACAGTTATTAGTGTTAAATAAACTAAAAATCGAATATCTAAACGTACCATAAACATTATTGACTTTATTGACGGATCGAGGTCCAGAGTAATCATCATAACCCTTCGTAATTCCATAACTCGGTGAAATTTCATTAAGCCATTTGTTATGGTCATGCAGAATATTCCGAAATCTCTTTGTCCACTGAACATTAACAATCTTTGTATCATCAACAACCCACGTGTAGTTTGTATTTTTTGATGCGCTTTGGACACGGGTTACGTAGAGAGGGTTGTAGGAGACACGAGAGTCACTATCGTACAGAACAAAACGCCTTGCCGTTTTATAGTTTCCAGCGTTGTCATGAGCTGTCAGATGAATAGAGAATAGTCCAGCAGATCCTGGTAATCTTAATGTTTTCTGGAAAAAGGTATGATTTTTATTTAAAAAGTATTTCAGACAGGAAAAGCACATTAATAGTACTTCCCAATTTCGCGCAAAAAGGATTTAAAGTCTTACTAATGATTCATTAAGGTAAATGATGCCAGTTCCGTTATTTACGGGAAATCCGTCCTCTTGCAATATATCATTTCTACTTGATAGGGTCTGTATTTCGTACTGATATTCCTTCATCCCTGACAGGTCATCATACCAACCTTCCCAGCTTATTGAAATTGTGGGCTAAATTTAACAATAAATTAAATTTCTTAATTTTAAGCCACCCTCAGCTGTACTTTAACAAATAAGCTCTCAAAAATTTTCCCGCTAAAACAGAAAATCTTTTTTTTCATAAGATGAATATTCGTACAAAGGGTTTCTTTTATAAACAAGTATATGAATTGAAAGTAAATAGTTCAGTTTTTCAAAGAACAAAAGTACCGACGTAAAACAAACATTTTCAACAACAGTTCTTACACTTTCTGTCAGGTCGGGTGCGACGAGTGGATCTCTACAGTCATCAGTTATTGTCATATTTTCCAAACAATGGTAAGGGGTGACAAAATCCCAACGAAAAACATACTGTAAAGTTTTCGTTGTTCCCACCAGGTAATGGGTTTCACTGATAATTTGTTCTCGATTTTCCATAACAAGATATCCTCCAATTGTAGCCTGTATAGTGAATGTCATTCTAGAAATGATAAAATTACATGTATATTGATAGTAAAATGATGGATAAAATTTTGTCGCAGAAACGCACAATACTATAAAATGTAGAGTTCTTACGTATCTCCAGTGCTGAAGTTGAAAGGTTTCGATCCAGATTCCAAAGAGAAATTTGTTTTGCATTGAAAAGAAGACGTTGCTGGATTCGAAATTGATGCTTCGGAGCAGTTGTATACATCAATGATTTGAGACGCTCTTTGAACTACAATATATCAAATAAGTTTAGTCTGCTTTATAACGCAGAGTTATTGCAGTAGCAAAAAGCAAAATGAAATATGATTAGCAATAGCTGTCTTAATCATTTGCATATTACTATAAGTGATGTTGGAGACTTGTTCCACTGATGAATTCGATTGATCCGTTGTGTCTGTTTCATTTATTACGGTAATCAAGGGATCCAAAACAGTATATGTATAATTCAAAGTAGTGGAGGCATGTACAATGCCATAAACAAACTGTGTGATATAATGATGTTCATCCATATGCAGTCTCTCTTTTATTACGTATTTTGCAGTCCACACTGTTTCTGCAAGATTCCAGTCTCTATAGTTAGACCAAACCACTGGATGGGGTCCAGGGTCTACTGAATGTGACGGATTAGTCAACACATGATGGTTGTGTTTTAGCTTGAAGAGGTTGTCGAGAATATCAGCATATTCTGTCACTGTA
This sequence comes from Saccostrea cuccullata, assembly GCF_032062105.1. Classification (NCBI taxonomy): domain Eukaryota; kingdom Metazoa; phylum Mollusca; class Bivalvia; order Ostreida; family Ostreidae; genus Saccostrea; species Saccostrea cuccullata. The sequence continues at coordinate 16,274 of NW_026933302.1, read as the reverse complement.
AAAAAAAAATAGAAAAGAGATATTACACACATGCAGACATATAAAGAGCTGCAATATACTTGCATTTTAATATTGAATATATGCATTTAATAAGTTTTTTGAATAATAGTTTATCTTTGCAAGAAAAAAATTTGGAACGTAACCAATGCAAGTACGAATTAAGAGAATGTTGCTGTTAACATTTACTTAGTATTTTACATTTTATTTTAACATATTTTCAGAGCCAGTGGCTTTGCAAAATTTAACTACTTTGTTCACAATGCTTTCCAGTAAATCCTCTAGTGCAGTTGCATCTATCAGCGAGTTCTCCATCACAATAACCTGGGAAACATCTTGTGCTGTCTGGCTGCCATGAACAAGCCTCTAGGATACATTATAATTTTTAGGCGTCAATAAATTTAAAGTAATATTTTTCGTGAAATGTAGCCTCTTTTAAGGAAAATAAAACTTTTTTTATTCTGAAACATACATATTCCATGGAGCGGATCAAATGAATAATTATTCAAGAATCAATATGTCAAAATGTAATTATGTATTTCGCATACTCTGACATTGCTTTTGATCATCACTTCTGACGTAAGCTCTATAATAGGGCATATCCATTACTACTCCTTCACAGTTAGCACATATTGTCGACGCTGCAGTTTCTGCGCAGTGCGTCTCAACACAATGTTGAATGGATGGACAGGCTGAAATTGTAGAAAAATTGAAACAGCTGTATTGTAAATCAGTCTTCATGGATGGAATTTCCATTTCATTAATTATTTGAACATATCAATAGTATCAAAAGATCATACTCTCTTATTTCTAAATCGTTAGCATTTGTTGGAAACGGTATTCAGTGATGACAATATTAAAATTTGATTTATTACAATATTATTTTTTAATCAAGTGTAAATATTCTTCATCTTCGCGATTATTGCTGTATTAAAATTTCGATTGTAATACAGCAGTCATAACTGATATCAAAATTTTTATAAATGTACATTACATTGCATTTGAGTAAAAGAGAAATAAAAGATGGCGTCAATAAAAGTATGATGCAACACAATTCGGTCTCATATCAACCGTTTCTTTTCCATTGTTGGGAAAAAAATCTACATTTGACAATTCTTTAATTTTACCCTTTTACTGATTTTTATTTTAAAAACATAAAGATTGAATTAAACTTCCAATCAAGATTAGAAATACAGTTACCTGTACATCTTGGCCCATCGTTATAATAATACTTATTGCAGTTGATACAGTTATCCGGAGAACTACATTGGCCCCCTGATTCTATCCTTTGTAATCCAAATTTCGTGGAAATCATCTGGGCTTCATTACAGGCCCCAGTAAGTGTAGTCCTTCCATTACATATTGCTATATATATAATAATAATATAGTACGATATAATATATGACCTAATATAATATCATATCATATCATATTAAACAATTATTGTTATGCATGAGGTTAATACAGTATTCAAAACATATCAATTTTTCCATCTTATCGATAATGTAGTTTGGAGTTCAACATTCACCAGGCACGACGGGCAAGTGAAATATTATGCTTGGAGGGTGGTCTCATCATCATGTTTACTGAACAGAAACAGCAATAGTTGTTTTATTACAAGATTTTATAATACAAACTTGGTAAGCAATGGAGAGAAAACTATGTTATATTCTTTGACGACCTATTCGAGCACAGACAGAGAAGTGATATAATGATAGTTATAACCAGTTTTATTGTTTGGATATTCTTGTCCTATTTTGTGATATGCAATCATGCCACTTATCTGTACTTTGGAAGGTCGGGCACAGGTGAAATAATTATCATAACTTAGTATTTCGATCTGGAAGATTTTTTAAAGACAAATTAAGAAAAAATACCGTCACGTGCAGGTAAGCAAACGCTTTTTTTTTTTTTTTTTTTTTTGCTAAATATTGAACCAATCAAGAACTGCGAATTATTCAGTTAAATAATAAAACTAATGTAAACAAAAAAGAATATGATATGAATTAATATAAGGTACACGTATATCCTATGCTATATTCTACCACGATTATCGTAAACATCAAAGGAAACCACCGGACATTATTCTCCAATAAATCACGAACGTCATCAAAAAATTTTCATATCAGAAACACGTATCAAATCTTAACAATTCAAATGCATGTTTGGCTGTAGAATGAAATACTTGTTTAGACCGCATCGATGTGTCGTCTTTTGCAGTATAAACACTGTAAATTGCATCAAGTTTCTGATGAATGTCGGTTTTTAGAGCTAAGCGGGGCTATTCCACGGACCTCCCTACACATTACATAACGTGATTTTAGCAGTAAAACAGGAACATGATTTTGTTATTGTATATTCTTTTTAACTGATCAATACATATTACGAACATATTTGTAATTTAAAACAGCGTAATCGAGACATGGTGACCTAATTCGTTTCTCTATAGAGGAAACGATTATCCCTAATTTAGCGTTTGTACCATACTTGGTAGAATAGAAATAAAGTCCTTGTTGCCGTGAATGATGCAGAATAACCTCCTCGGTCTCGAAATGTTGTTTGAAATATAAAAGCCTCGGCCTCGGCTTTTATCTTTCAAACAACATTTCGAGACCGAGGAGGTTATTCTTCAACATTCACGAAAACGCGGACTTTATTTCTTAAATACGAGGGTTGTCCCGTAAAATCGTGGACAAAGCGTTTTTCTCGAAAAGTAATGGGCGCACTTAGCTGAAATTTTCAGTAGATGTTTATTCATCATATTTAAGTGTATCATAATGTTTTTGATAATATATAAACAAAAATAAAGATTTTATTCTGCTTGAAGGTACAAAGGTACGGTCCTACGGCGCACGGTAAAAATAACAAGGTTGTATTAGAGAATATACAAGTATTAATTCAATCGGAGTTCCTCGGATGACTCGTATCTCGCACATAACCTCGGACGTCAACGGTGATCATCCATCTTGCTGATTCAGTCATGTGATCTTATTTGAATTTCATTCAAATATTATACTTTTGAAATCCGAGTTACTTTGATGCACGCCCAACACTCTGTTCTTGCTTTCAAAGAATACTAACATTTGGTTGTAATTAACACGAGGAATTACACTAATAAAGAAACCTTTTCAAAGAACTTTAGGCAGAGCGAAATATGAAATGAGTGACAAGGCAGTTTCCGGCGGAGAAATGTAAGGATCTGTGTTTGAATGGAGCGAAGCGGAGTCAGCCGAGGATTGCCGATTGGTATTAATTCGTAATAAAAGTTTTCAATACATAAGATTAGGATAAGAATTATCCTAATTCGATTCCTTCATCAATTCTGTCGTCTTTTTGAAAATTTCAAGGCATTTGGTTAAATTTGGCTGTTTTCCGAGCATTCAAAATGGAAAAATTGTATATACATACACAATACACGAAAAATGGCGACGTTTCATGACGTTACAGGGCACCGGAGAGCAGTTCAGTTAGATTAGGATGTTCTAATGACACTTTAAAAGATTTTAAATGAATACGGAAGAACGAAAACATGGAAAATATCACCAGATTTTTAGTATACAAATAAAATGGACGTTTTCTTAGCGAAGTCTTCTTGATTGAGTCCCCAGATAGTACAAAACATGCGGACAGACTGCCATTGTAATAGTAAAAGACGCTGCTGTCACTGTCGAGCGTCGATATGAGATTCTAATTTAGTTGACTGTTTGTGAGAATACTGTCCGTTACTTGCTTATAAATATTCAAAAGATCGCATGAGTGTGCCACTTTGGTTCCTTAACTGGTAATAAACACTCACTTATGTAAATCAATAAAATTTCTAAATTTAAGTGGGGCTTATCCAACTTTATTTGAGCAAACATGAAGCGTGACGCTGTTTTAGACACGTCGACGTTATCATCCGTGCGCCGTAGGGCGCTACAGTACATAACATAAAATATCACAATTTGTTTATTTATGCATATATCTATTTGAAATTTGCTATGTATATTTATAATATATGTACTAAAGAGAAGTGAAACTTTCAGAATGCAGTGATGATTATTTTTCAAACTAGACAACTTGTCCACGATTTTACGGGACAAGCCTCGTATATATTCCATAAACAATATTGTCGCCAATCAAATGGTATGGCAGCTTAAAATATTTTATTTTTTGAATTGTTAAATTATTCACAAATGGAAGAAAATGGATATGAATCTTAAAACAGAATCAGGTAGTCATTCCTTCCGCGTTTTAAGATTTTACTTATGTACTAATTATACTTCAGAACAAAAACTAAATTACCATATGAACATCTTTGGTTATTAGAAGTGGTCCATCCGCTGGCACATTTGTATCTAATCGCTGTACGAGAGCTGAAAATAAAATAGAGAAACTGACAGTGTATAAATCATTGAAATCTCAAAAATAGAATATACACTGCATCAAATTAAAATTATAAAATATCAAATTATCTATTTTTGTTCCATTTTTTGTCTACTGTGGCAGGAAATATGAAAAATATTACAACGATTTTCAATACTTGCATGAAGGCATAATGAAATCAACCAATTTTTTCATCCCTTGGGAACTAGGGTATATAGATTATATAAAATAAAGAATATATTTGAAAAGAAAAACTAACAGTGATCAAGCACTAAATCACTATAAAAATAAAGAAATGTGTAAATAAGAAAAGGAAGAAGAAACCTTATCTCATTTCCATGATGAAAAAAAATAAGAATTCAAACATAATCTATATAATATTTACTCTATGAGTATATTTTTACGTATCCGCGCAAAAGATAGGTCTTAATTTCTTTGTTATATAACTGAAAAATTTCACAAAAATAATACCCCCCTTTTGTTCAAAGAAATAAAATGTATACAGAATAATATAAAATGTAATGTTTTGCCTTTGCAACAACTGAAACTATAAATCAGATATGAATGTTTGCAATATCACAAAAATTGTATAAGTATATTTTTATTTACTTTAAGAGAAAATGGGGTGGTATGACATTCCATCTAAAAGGAAAAAGTTAATGTTGTTTACTCAAGGATGTTTTGTGACAATTTAGCTTGAAAATAATATTGGTTTTTTGATCTGGTATCTCTCGTTGTAAACATTCAAATAAATTTGAATGTGGAATTCATAACACTGAAAAAAACTAACAACAAAACATCTATATTGTTATTTCCAGCCCTGCGTCATTGGGAATAATGGTAGGCTTATAGACTAACAACAAAAAATAAGATATTGCATAAGTTATTTAATAAAAGCCGAGTGTCATTGTAGGGAAGATTTTTTAAGTTTGTAATATATTTAGAGGGAAGTTTTTTTTATGTAAAAAGCTTTCCAGAGGGAATTATTTTTTTTTGTAAGCACAGTTTTAGTGTAAATAGGTAACGTATTTTACTTACCTAATAAACATATGAATTTACTTTTTTCAAAAAGAGGGTCTTCAACAAACACTCAACAAAATTACTGACGTAATGTATTCAGCTTGAAGTTTACAGAAAGGACATCAAACGTTGATATAGCATCACATTTTTTAAAATAATAATTGACAGGTAGATTTTTTTAACGAGAATTCTGTATTATAGTGAATGAGTTGAATAATAAAACACGGACCTATTAATAAATAATGATTAACTATCTTATCACCAAGTAGTCACCCAGTGCCTTGGTGTGCAAACCCAGTCCATGCATGGTTCCCACAATTTTAGGAACAATCTTGTCGTTTGATGACCAATTAATGTTATGGCTATTACAATGTAATAGAAAATCATTTTTATGTTTGTTAATCTCTCTGCAACAATTTTTCACCAGAACAACGAAAATTCTTTTAATTCTTTTAATTTTTAAATATTTCTCCAAAGAAACAAACTTGCAGACACCAAACTGACTTCTTTAGCAATGTCTTCTATGGCCAACGCCACACACGTTCGATTTTCATGGTTATTTAAATGTCTTTTTTACACTTTGGTAACATCCCAAAAAACCAAAATGAATTTATACCATACATATATATATATTGGATTCCGATACTTCATAAGAATCCTTATAAACAAAGAAACAAAGCGGGTTCCAGTTAATGTTCAATCAAGCCTCTTTCTATAACCTCACTAAGATATTGACAGTAATGAAGGAGAAACTTCAAGAGTATTGTGCAAAAATATATTCAAGAAGTGGTGTAAGTCAGATGTGGATACTTAAAATTTCCAAAGAACTTTTGGACAATTTGAAATCACAAGATTTAACCAATATCAAAAGCTTAAAAATTTAAGACCTTTCAACTTTACACACAATCATTCCTCGTGATAGATTAAAGTCCAGACCTTTTTTCTATCATTGACAGCTGCTTTTTCAATAAAAATGGAACTTGTAAATTTACATACCTTGTCATTGGTAATTGACATGAGTTCCTGAATGACAATATCTACATGTATATGGTTTTTGGAGACCAGGTCTTCCAATAATCTATTGGAATTCCCATGGGTACCAATTGCGCCCCGTTATTAGCAGACCTATTTTTGTATTCATACAAAGCAGAATTTCTGCGTAAAAGGAAAAAAACTTGTTGTGGACTTCGACTCGACATTTAGATGACTTTAACTTTTCTATCGTCAATCCCCTTACTTATGCAGCAATTTACCTTCATCACCTGCATACGGAGATTATTTACCTCATTTGATTCGATACGTAAGAGCATGTTCTACGTAGGATAAACTTCTTAAACGAGATAAATTATTGACTAACAAGTTGATAAAGAGTTTAAAGTCATCATTTCGCAAGTTCTATGGTCGATACAATGAACTTGTCAGCAAATACAATTTATCATTGTGTCAAATGCTGACTGATGTTCTTATACTGATCGTTGGTTAGTTATTTATATACTTAAGTTACAACGGATTTTTCTGTTATTTCCCGATCATAACAAGGAGCACACGGCGGGTGTGACCGTTCGACAGGGGATGCTCATTCCTCCATGGCACTTGATCCAACCTCTACGTATTGTCAATTAACGATGGTATTTTTCATTCTTATGTCGATACGATATATCCTGGTGTGCTTGAGATAAAAGATACCACAAAGTGTGACACATCTGTTTTAAATTTGGATATTTTTTAAGTAAAGACGTTCATGGCAATCTAAAAACCAAGCTTTCTGATAAACGTGATGACTAACTTTCTATCTTCAACTTATCTTACTTATCCAGCAATTTACTTTCATCACCTGCATACGGAGTTTAAATACCTCAGTTGATTCGATAAGCAAGAACATGCTCTACGTAGAAACAGTTTCATAAACGAGGTAAATTATTGACAAACAAGTTGATAAAACAAGAATTTCATCAGTCTCGTTTAAAGTCACCATTTCGTAAGTTCTTTGTTTAATACAATGACATTGTCAGCAAATACAATTTATCACTGAGTCAATTGCTAACTTATGTTTTTATACTGTTCGTTAGTTATTTATTTGTACACTGAATTGACGACGGATGTTTCCGTTAATTCCCTCTCATGACAAGGAGCACACGGCGGGAGTAACCGGTAGGCAGGGGATGCTCACTCCTCCATGGCACCTGATCCCACCTCTGATATTTTGAAGATCCGTGTTTGCTCTGCTCCATTTTATTGTTATGGACTTTTGATCTTAAATACTCTTTGTTATCTCCATATGTTTCATTTATATATCAAATACATCTTACAAAAGTTTTGAAAAATAAAAAAGTAATATTCTTTAGTGGTTCGTTAGCATTTTTATCTAGTCTAGTATAAAATAATTTCCGGAAAATAATCGTACTCTCGGTGTTTTGTAAATTTTTTCCATTTCTTTCTTTGATTTTTTTTAAAATCACTTTTTGTTAGCAAAGTGAAAATGATTCAGACACAAAATAATATATAATTAATGATTTCAGAAGAATTAATAAACGTTAACAAACGGCTTAAGAAAAGAATGGAAAACAGTGTTTATTAAGGCCATAAATGAGGATGATTTCATTTTAGTTTCATCAATATATTTACTTGAAAAAAAAATAATTAAAAGAAAATTTATCCTGAGATCAATTTTTGTCCGTATTTTTTATATTTTTTTTCAATTTATTATGCAAAAAAAAAAAAAGAAAAAAAAAACTTTTTCTAAGATGTTAATTTAGAATATATATAATTTATATTCAATATTTTTAGTCTTAAAATGCCATGAGGGCAAAAATGTTATATAAACGACAACAAACAGTTATTGTAATCTCAGTGACATCAAATTTTATGCAAAATCAACCGATCTTATGTAAAACAAATATACCAAAAAAGAAAAATTAAAATTAACCATGATCACGCGTTGATGTTTGTTAATTTCAGCTTTATGTGTGTTGATTTTTGTGATTGTCTATTTGGTGAGAAACCCATCATTATCTTTGTGTGTGTGTGATTGAGGGTCTGTGTGTTTGTTTGCAAATGCCACCGTTAGTTGTGCATACCAAATCATTTGTTGCGTATTATATACTTTTTTGCTTTTCGTGTATTATTGAGCGTTTTGCAAAAATAACCGTTCGTTTTGCGCTTTATTATATTCGTTAAGTACGGTAAACGATAGTTACTTTTGATTCTGCATATAATTTAATTTACTTTAAAAATAATTTTTATTTCGTCCAACACTATTTAATGTGTCAACAGTCTTTATCTTGTAACACATATTTCACTTGCACAATTTAATGGTGAGATAGTACATCAATTTTCTTGGTCAAGACACATTGTTTGAAGAGAAAATCAAGTATCGAATTTTTCCATCACGCCAATAAGACCAATTTTTTATAATTAAAAGTTAGTTTACATATGGTTTTCTATTTATCGCATTCCGTTTTTCTGATACTGAAGAATATATTCATTTAGGAGTCACTGTCTAACATAAAATATCCCGTTGATGTCTCTGGTATACTATACTAACTAGACAGTATTTCCTTATATTTCAATGTCATTGTGAAATAAATTATTGAAATTTATATTTCAAAAATGTAGACTAATAGATTCAAATTCCACGATGCCTCCTATGTCAAATTCAGTATTCATTGTCCACTGACATCAAACACAAAGAAAGCCGCACGAGATTATACATATGCATATTAGGCCTCCTTTGTGTCAGAAAGAAAGACAGACGCGCACGAGATTTACATGCATATAAGGTCTCTTTGCCCCTGGCCCATCCATTTGCCTAATTTACATTCCTGCAGAATTAATAAGAAATCAACCCCACTTACTTTTAAATAGTTATCACAGAGAAAACACATAAAAATGGAAATGTTTATTTACGTGTAAGCTCCACATCTGCTCCACCAACCACATGAGTAGGTGTAGTATGTTTTTACATAATGAATCTCCGACATTACGTGGCTCCTGTAATCAGAAAAGGGTATTCAGATTTAACGAAACTAAAATACTTTTTGGGTGCACTTTAAAAAATTCTTTCAGAAAAAAGAATAATTATTATAATTTTATGTTTTTGAAACCTTTAACAAATGATTTGAGCAAAACGAACCAATACCACTGAAAATTACTTATATAGCAAAATATATCTTCACTATATTTAAAAAAAATTAAAAAGCTGCCTAGAGTTATAATTTTATTTTTCTAAATTATTTTAAAACAAAGTGTCCATTATTTAGTTTTCCTTTTTGATATCACCTTTACAGTAAATCTTACCCTTGAATAGAGACAAAGTTCCAAAGAGAGACTAGAAGGTGAAAAACAATCTGTTTTCTCGCCATCTTGCTATTTAAATAAAACATGAAATATATTTTCCAAATTTTAAAGAATTGTTGCATATTTGAAATTTCTTCCCGGATTATTGTTCTAATAGGATTTTAACCAATAGCAATTCAGCTCTTCTTTTCATCGAGATTCTGTGATAACTGCAAATAAGGTTCATTTTATAAAGAAGCAATTTATGATATATAAGTTTGTAATTTTACTTTTGTTAATGTTAGAATGTATTGTAATTTTTTGATATTTTACCAAAATAATTTCAATGGATATTTAAAGTTGTAAAGAAATTTTAGTTCTCTTATAGAATATTATATGTCCTTGTTGAATTTAATTGCTTTCGCTTTCACAGTTAATGCGCATTTAGGCTGGATAAGTATATTTAGCTTTATAGATACATGTAGGTAAAATTTTCTGTCGTTTAGTAACACAGTATTGAATTACGAATTGTGATTTAACAATTACGACAATGATTTGGACAAATATGAAAATAGTCTTGTAGATATAGCATTATGAATACGGTTTTCAATGTTAATTGTTCTTCAGTCACGTAGAGTTTCAAGTTACAAAGAAATCTAGATCTGGATACAGCCTGATATATGGTCAATTATTTGAAAACTAGTTCAAATGGAGAAGTGTTGTAAATATAAGGAAATTATTGTTATTGATCAAACAGTTGATATGAACTAGCTTAAATTACTATAGCATCGGTTCTCTCATTACGAGTATGTGTCTCTAGCTCTAGAATTGCTTTTTAGCAGCAAATAGTGCCTTGACGTGTCCTGGTATGTTGGAAACAATTAATATCAATTAAGTTTACTGATCGCTTGATCGCTTTTTTGTAACTATCTAAAAAGGGTCTGTCATCTGAATCATAAAAAATAAGGAAACGGGCTGGAACAAGTTTTTTTTAATTTTGTTTCCGAATCCTTTATTCTTTTTAATACTTGCCTGTATTTTTTGCATGTCATTTGCAAATTAAATATTGTTTAAACTTACTTATTATATTCAGTAAAATATGATAAATTATATGAGTTATTTATTACTCCTGTAATGAAGGCACCTATATCCTGCCAAAAGAATTTGAAAAATTTAAAGTTAAATCCATCTTGTCTGAGACTTTGTCAAATTTCATATTTTTCACATAATTAAAAACTTTAGAATTGGTCGATGGATCTTCAAGACTTTCTGATTCTTTTTAATTTAAATAAGGGAATCGTATATTCTTAATTGTCATGAATGCTTGCAGATTCCATATTCTCCCTACTTTAATAATCATTTTCATAGAACATCATAACTTCGTTCAAAATATCAAATTCATCAAGATAATTTTAGGTGTAACTTTACTCTGATAGTTACTAGACTCAAGACTTATAATATATTTTGAAGATTTTCTTCTCCTTCTCTTATCCATTTACGGTTGATTAAATACATTGACCCCTACATTTGGATTTTCTCATGTTCTCCAATTCTTCACGTTTATTTTCTAGTTTTTAGTAGATTATTGAGTCAAGTTCTGTTCCAATTTTAAGATTTCTTTTTCTAATCGCAATTCTTGCTTAGCTTTTTTCTTTCTCTTATAAGTTGAAAAAGAAAATGTTTCCTCTTTTTTCATCAGTAGTATCTAGAAACACTTGATCACTTACATTAAATTGAATTGTAACAGTTTCAAAAGAAATTTGTCATTTTTTTCTAATAACACTATTGACAGCTGTTATAGGCAGCGCCGTACATCAAGAAGATATAAAGACATCACAAGAACAAGACAAAGATCCAAAGCAGCCTTACTGACGACAACGTCGACTCAAGAATTCGAAAGGAAATCACCTGTTTCTATTTATAGATATACCTTTTCAATTTAGAATCAAACGATGTAATATCAATATCATCTGTGGACGTGTGTTTTATTTCTATAATTGCAAGTATGTCAACTTAAAATCATTTAACTTGTTCAATACTATATTTCCGGGACAAATGATTTAGAAAATTAATAAAAGAAATAACAATTATGAATTTGTAGAATTTAATAACATAGCTTAGATGCGTCTCCGGCGATACTTTCAAAGTTAATGTGTATATTATAACATTTACTACAGTATATACCCCATACAAACTGGATAATTTTTTATTTATCATATGAAGAACTATTCATATTGACGTATCCTTATCATGTGATTTTGGTCTTACGCATGTATAAACTAAGGTTGCATGACAAAATTCTGGTTAAACAATGTATTTAAAAATAACTACTTGATAAGGCGAAAATTTCGCTATAGTTCTTAAGCAAAATGATATTAATGAAAAGATTATATGTTACGTATACAGTGTACATGTACAAAGTAATTAATTTCCAAAATCATCTTCTTTGACTTCTTTAGTTTGGTTTTACAAATTAATTATACATGTATGTATATCAATTGTACAACCATTAAATATTGCTCAATTTCAATTTTGTTTGAAATTCCATCGCATATAGCATTTCACTATTTTGGAAGCGTGATAAATCCTTTGATGTCTTCGTAAGTTCCACTTGCACTTACAGCCCGCACAAACACATGAACAGACAACTTGGAGAGATTCGTGATCGTTGGCGGTAAACCAAAGGTAATATTGGTTCCTGTGGTTTCTTGCCATTGTAGAACATTAATTCCACCTTCTACCGTTCCCGCGGAAACTTCATAGAACAACGGATGTTGCGAAATAAATACGTCATCCCAGGATACAGTAAACTCTTTGTTTCCATCATGCCAGAACACCGCCAAGGTACTACCTGCTGTTGAAATCAATATAATATTAGTTTATGTGATTTTAATTAATATTTGTATTCACAATTACACTTTCTTGCAAATCAGCAGTCATTTACTAGTAGTTTAAAAAATACGTATCTTTTCAAATTAAGATAATTATTTTATTATAATAGAGTAGAAATGTTTATGAAACGTTATTTTTCAATATAAAGTAAGCTTGAAAAGAAAATAATATCAATATAAGATAGGGTATTCGTTTGTTTGTTTGTTTGTTTTTTATTTTTAGATATTATAGGCACTTTAAATGGTGTTTCGTTATTATAATATCAACCAAAAAAAAAACAGAGTTGTTACTTGATTTATTGCTAGATATTGTTCATGTATTTTAGTTTTGTAATTCCCTTAAAGTTATTTTTGTGGGCCATTCCATTTACTAAAGCCATGAAACATTTTACCTTTTTTCGTGGGGTTAGTGTATGCGATTGTTATGTTGTAAAGAACTTCATCGCTTGTCAGTAAAAGTTTACTGATAGCTTGAATTGTGATATTCTTCAGACCTTCTGTCATATCCATATCTAGAATATTCGCTATTTGAATGTCTTGTCCATTTGGAAATGATATTTGTTCTTCAACTTTCCTTTTTTCACCGGAAAACGTTATCTGTCAACAAATACATGTTTGTACCTACAACATTATCCTCAAACATATTGACTTGCAAATATTTAAGCTTTTTCAATCATCACTTACTACATTATTACATTTGTAAAAGGTACAATAAATCGTAAACATATTTACCATTAGGGGATTGAACGTACTTACATTTCAAATAAAAGAAATTATAAATGATATTTGTACCTTGTATTGCTCAATTCCGGTAAAGTCTTCAAACCCATACCATTGTATCCTCACATTGTTTTTGATGCTCTGATAATGAAAACCTGCCTGATATTCAGTAATTGACATCGGCAACACAGTCACCTCTGCATGAGCTGTAGATGGCGGACGAATTGAAATCTTCACGCCGTCGGACGATTTTGAAGCAAGTAATCCAGCACGATTATGACATCTTATTGTAGAAAATATGGTTCTGTTTTCTAGTACACTGTAGTTAAAATCTTTAAATGCTAAAGTTTCTCCAGGCTCTAATTTTTCAAAAGTCTGTAAATCTATTCCTTGTTGTTGATAACCTTAAAAGAAAAATTCAATTCATTTAAGGAATGACTTTAATTCTTGGCCATATTATCGAGTATAATCTGGTTTGGGTCAGTTTACGCTTTATAATCCGCGAAGCGTATTATAAAAAAGCTTAAACTGACCCAAACCAGATTATACTCGATAATATGGCCAAGAATTAAAGTCATTCCTTATAATTTAATTTTAAAATAATTAAACAACTTTTGATGTAAAATTGTGTTGCTTTTTATAAGTTCAAATTTACCGCGCAATAATACAACCGTAGTAACGGAAGTGATTTGAAGCGAGGGGAGGTAATGACTGATTCATAGATCTAGCAGCCATGATGTTTGTTTACATGAGGTAAGAACGAGTAATTGATTAAAGTTGAAGGTACATTTATTAAATCTGGAATTTTCCATGGATTCCGAGGACTGGAAATGAGGGGATTGCATGGATATGATGATTAAGCTGGTCGTCAAGGGGGTGTGTCCCCATACCAAACCAGATTATACAAAATGTTATGCGTTCCTTTTTGGTAATCAACCAATGAGAGGCGAGAATACAAATAAAATTAAATTATATAGAATGAAATAAGAAAAAAGGTTAATTTTTAATAATACTCAATTTATATTAATTACCGATCGCCCACTCGCAATAGTCAATTCCGGATTCCTCGTCTGTCACCAAAAAGTTCACTGCAACTTCATTGTCTGTCCAAGCATCCTCGTCTCCGTCTAATACAAATATTAACACAGACTTTAAAACATTCATAAAGTTAACATTACAGTTATCTTCACATTATACTCATTATTATACTTACTCCATAACCTTCCATCGTTTACTGTGACAATAACTGGTGACGTCAAATCAACGAGAACAGGAACAGAGTATGATATTCCAAAAAGTCCTGCTGCATTTGAAGCCACCACTGTTACGTGTACACATGTGTTATGGACTAGTGTAACATTAGCATTAATTCCGAAGTTGCTTAGCCCTACACTGGTAAACTCCTGCAACTGTGTACCACCTTTTGTGTACCCTAGTGATAAAAAAAATTACACCATCAATGTGAATTCAAAGAAAAATGGTGATAAATTATTATTAATAGGATTTACATATAATTAAATTACCGATCGCCCACTGAAATTCTGTGATAGGACTGACATCTTCAAGGAAACTCCAGGCCCCATGCATAGAACCCCATTGATGTATATAGACGACGTGGGCAGACACGAGAGAGTCAGTACTGTTATTAATATTCCTTTCCACACATTGTAATGTAATTTGGTCTATAAAGAGACCCGTTTTAATGTCTGTACTGCCGATTTCTATAACTGTATTCTCTTTTTCTGCTTTGAAAAAGAAGCTATGTTTATGCCAAGAAACAATTTCACGGAATTCAGATACATCGTGATCATCGTATCTATAAGCCTTAGGATAAAGAAGAAACACATGCTTGTTTTTCCCGATGTTTACAAACCCTTCTTTGTTGGCTATTGTTGCTACACGCATTGAGAGATGGCTGGAAAAGAAGTCGACGCGATAAAGTTTATCCCTTTGAAGTCCATTGATATCTTGTTTAACACTGCCTCTTACTAGAAGAAATGATTTTCCATCTCTGGCAAAATTCTTCAAAGACGATACAACTGTAGCACAGCTGTCATGCGTCAGATTCCAGTAATTAGGAATGAAGTCATCACCAAGGGAACAGATGTTTTGGTCATTGATATTTTCAATTAATATTGTTTTTCTGGATATTTCAAAGGACGGATTCAGCAGGAGGTTTTTGTCAGTGTGATAAAGGTACTCGGGTTGTGGAGGAGTGGTGTCGATCCTGACTCCATCGGAAACCGCGATATCAGATTTATATCCCACATTATCCACTGCATAAACTTTGCTGTAGTAGATTTTTCCTGAATGAAAAAAAATACTTTCTTATAACGAAAACAAATACCGACGATTATCACAATGAGCCTTGTTGACTTGTACGTAAAAAGGTCAAATGCTCACGCTTCAACATATCAGTTTACTGTGGTTTTATTATTATTCTTTCTCATAATGCATCTGATAATTTTTATGCAACTACAATGCAAAAGTACTGGAAACAGTATGTTAAAAAGATAACTAGCCAAAAGAAGTGCAATATTAAGTCCAGTCTAAGGAGATCTTTTTACATATTTGAAAAAAATTGCTATCCTTACATTCTAATAATTTCCTTAAATATATCTTACCATTTGCTAGTTCAACAGCGAGCTTTCTGGAGACTGAAATGTGTATTCCTACGCTCTCCCATTCCCATAAGCTGCATTCAGTATTAGAGTGCACCGATGAGAATGTGGTTGTGTTGCCTACACACCAAAAGTAATTCCTAATCCCTGATCCTGTATCCAAAAATCCATGCCATCTAGCTTGAACTAAATTTGATGAATTCTGAAACTCCAGATCATGCAAACCTGTAATTAAATATTTCAGTATATTATAGAAAAGCTAATAAGAAATTATATTAAAAAAACCCGCAAGGTTCTTTTCAAGCATGACATACACTGTAAAATTACTAATTGTTGTGGGGACTTTACGTTCGTTGTTAACTCTGTATTAAGGAACCCACAAATT
>NW_026933301.1:32500-57146 GCF_032062105.1 Saccostrea cuccullata | reverse complement strand
TGTGATAGGCTGGAGAAATTACAATTAGAAGCTGTGCGTATTGTAACAGGCCTTCCTATTTATGCTTCTCGTTAATCTCTTTATTTTGAAACAGGATGGGGAACTCTTGCTTGTAGACGGGAAAAGAGAAAATTAATGTATAAAATAAAACATGGCCTCGCACAAGAATATTTACTAAATCTAGTTCCCCCTGAAGTCTCTCAAAATACCCATTATGATCTACAAAATAGTAATAATATTGTTATTCCCCAATGTAGAACAAATTTATTTAAAAAATCATTTTTTTCCCATCGACAATATCAGCATGGAATGCATTTCCTACTGAGATTAGAAACCTTGACAGTGTAAATGCTTTTTAAAAGAGACTCTCTAAAGGTGATTTTCCCCAAAAATATCTTTCTTATGGCGACAAAAAAATGAATTCAATATTCACCAGAAAGTTTCAAATGAATATGGTACTGGGACTAATTAATAATGGGAAGGCATAATATGATTGTTCGTCCTTATTATTGCAGTTCAGTTGACCATTATTATTTAGTCTACTGACGATGGGATCATTGCAAAAAAAAACTTCAATGATTTACGTAGCAAACAGGGACATGATGAGGAAGAACTGGACAACGGAGATCACTGCCTAGCTAGATACGATGATAATGAGTTTTATGAAGCCAAGTTTTGTTAATCACTGGTAAGAACGAAAACATTTCAGAAACTAGGTTAATATTTTCAGCTCTTCTGGACATGAAATTTAGACATGTTATTATGTTCCCCAAACGAAGTTGGGGAACATATTGTTTTTACTCTGTTTCTTCTTCTTATTATGTTCCCCAAACGAAGTTGGGGAACATATTGTTTTTACTCTGTTTCTTATTATTATTAAGGTCTTCCGTTTCCAACGGAAGACCTTATTGTTTTCGTTCGGTTTCTTTTTCCCTATTATTATTATTATTATTATTATTATTATTTTTCTTCCAACCGATTTTGTGCAAGCGATTTCTCAGAGATGGCTCGTCCGATTTATACCAAACTTTCAGATCTGAAAGATATTCAATTGATCTTGATAGGTTTTTTTGCTTTTTGATGATCTCACTTCCGGTCGTGAGATATGGTCGATTTTCTGATTTTCAGAGGGTCGGCTTGTCCAGGAAACTCCTCCGAAACGACTAAAGATATCGACTTAAGATTTTCAGTGAAAGTAAAGGAAGGTTTGGTGAGTTGTAATTGGGTCTCCAAATCTTTCTAGCGCAGAAGGCGCCGGAGCTCGGTAGGGTCCGAAAAAATGTCTCAAAAATATCTCACAAAATTTGACACATTTTGTTTCATATCTTCATACGCGTTCATAATTTGTTAAAACATATAGAAGAAAAAATGTGCAAAACCACAAGGCCTTTCATTTGATGTCAAAAAAATGGGGCTGACCCCTAAAATTAGGGGCTCAGAGAGGCCAAAAGTCTTTTATCTATAACTCTCTAATGATCAATATTTTGTTATACATTACAGAAGCAAAGATGTTCATATTAACGATTTGCAACAATATATGATAAAATTTTGATCATATGTTACGTAATTAGGGGTCACAAGGGGCCAGAATGTCAAATCTTTGACGCTTCATATCTCGAAAAGGGTGAATATTTTGATAAGCAATATTGAACAAAAGATGGCTAGATTAATGTGCTAAACAATATGCATACTTTGAATTTTTGTAAAACGGCCCCATTACGGACTTGTAGGAGTGGCCCCTAAATATTTATATAAAGCATATTTCCTAAACGAAAAGAAATCTCTGAATAGGTGTAGAACAAAAAGTCTTTGAAATCACAAAACCTTTCGTTTGATATCAAGAAAAAGGGGCCAACTCATCAAATTAAGGGCTCAGAGGGGCCAGAAGTCTTTCATCTTTAACTCTTTAATGATCAAAATTTAGTGATGCATTAGAGAAGCAAAGATGTTCATATTAACGATTTGCAACAATATATGATAAAATTTTGATCATATGTTACGTAATTAGGGGTCACAAGGGGCCAAAATGTCAAATCTTTGACGCTTCATATTTCGAAAAGGGTGAATATTTTGATAAGCAATATTGAACAAAAGATGGCTAGATTAATGTGCTAAACAATATGCATACTTTGAATTTTTGTAAAACGGCCCCATTAAGGACTTGTTGAAGTGGCCCCTAAATATTTATATAAAGCATATCTCCTAAACGAAAAGAAATCTCTGAATAGGTGTAGAACAAAAAGTCTTTGAAATCACAAGACCTTTCGTTTGATATCAAGAAAAAGGGGCCGACTCCTCAAATTAGGGGCTCAGAGGGGCCATAAATCTTTCATTTTTAACTCTTTAATGATCAAAATTTAGTGATGCATTATAGAAGCAAAGATGTTCATATTAAAGATTTGCAACAATATATGATAAAATTTTGATCATATGTTACGTAATTAGGGGTCACAAGGGGCCAGAATGTCAAATCTTTGACGCTTCATATCTCGAAAAGGGTGAATATTTTGATAAGCAATATTGAACAAAAGATGGCTAGATTAATGTTCTAAACAATATGCATACTTTGAATTTTTGTAAAACGGCCCCATTAAGGACTTGTTGAAGTGGCCCCTAAATATTTATATAAAGCATATCTCCTAAACGAAAAGAAATCTCTGAATAGGTGTAGAACAAAAAGTCTTTGAAATCACAAGACCTTTCGTTTGATATCAAGAAAAAGGGGCCGAATCCTCAAATTAAGGGCTCAGAGGGGCCAGAAATCTTTCATCTTTAACTCTTTAATGATCAATATTTTGTGATGCATTAGAGAAGCAAAGATGTTCATATTAACGATTTGCAACAATATATGATAAAATTTTAATCATATGTTACGTAATTAGGGGTCACAAGGGGCCAGAATGTCACATCTTTGACGTTTCATAACTCGAAAAGGGTGAATATTTTGAAAAGCAATATTGAACAAAAGATGTCTAGATTAATGTGCTAAACAATATGCATACTTTGAATTTTTGTAAACAGGCCCCATTAAGGACTTGTAGGGGTGGCCCCTAAATATTTATATTAAGCATTTCTCCTTAACGAAAAGAAATCTCTAATCAAGTGTATAACAAAAAGTCTTTGAAATCACAAGACCTTACGTTTGATATCAAGAAAAGGGGGCAGTCTCATCAAATTAGGGGCTCAGAGGGGCCAGAAGTCTTTCATCTTTAACTCTTTAATGATCAATATTTTGTGATAAGTATACATTTTGAGAAGCAAAGATATTAATTTTAACGATATGCAACTATATGTTATAAAATTTTGATCTTATGTTACGTAATAGGGGATTGCCAGGGGGCCAAAATGCTATATTGTTTATGCATTACGTCTCGAAAAGGGGGAGTATTTTTATAAGCAAAATTGAACAAAAGATGTTCAGAATACTGGATAAAAAAACAGAAACTTTAAATTTAATGAGAAAAACTTAATGTCATTCTCTTTTAACGAATATCTCAGTCAAAATCACATCTCATCTCATCTAGAAATTCAACGGAAGACCTACTCGTTGCTCGCAACGAGATCTCATCTAGTTATTATGTTCCCCAAACGAAGTTGGGGAACATATTGTTTTTACTCTGTTTCTTATTATTATTATTATTATTATTCTTTTTTCTTCTTATTTCTTCTCCGGTACTTTTTTGTCCGGAAGTGTTCTCAGAAACTGTTCACCAAACTAAGTTAAAACCTTTTTAGGGTTAGTAGGCATGTTGTGTAGATGTGCCGAACGAAGGTCATTTTGCGCGCATACGCATGCACGTGCGGGCGCGTGCAATGAGTAAAATGACTCATATATTTAATATGATTGTAACTTTTATATTTTTTGATAAAATGTTTTGAAACTCATTATATAAAGATATATAAGTTGTGTAGATAAGATGACATGGTCAAATTTGCATGAACTCACGCGCATGCACGTGCGCTTTGCTCTGATTGGCTGAAACAGAAATCTCAATATCTTTTTTGTTTTATGATGAAATGCTTTGACATTTATAACATAGACATGCATTAGGATGTACTACAATATGATATATAAAATTTTTCATGAAATCACGCGCTTGCGCGTGCGCTGCAATCTGATTGGCTGAAACTTTAAATGAGTATAACTCCCTTGGTTTTCAACTAAACAGCATGGGATTTACAACATAGATAGACATAAAGGACTCCTACAGGATGGTATGGTCACCATTCACATGCATGCACGTGCGTGCACATGCGCTTTGCTCTGATTGGCTGAAACAAAAATCTCAATATCTTTTCCGTTTTTTTACAAAATGCTTTGAAATTTAAAATATAAGCATACTTTAAGATGTCCTACAATATGATACATAATAATTGTCATGAAAATACGCGCATGCACGTGCGCTGCAATCTGATTGGCATAAACTTAAAATGGCTATAACTCCCTTGTTTTTCAACCAAACAGGATGGGATTAAGAACATAGACAGACATAATGGACTCCTACAAGAAGGTATGGTCATCATGCACGTGCGTGCACGTGCAAATGAGTAAAATAGTGTAGACAAGATGATATCGTCATTACGCTCATGCAATCACATGTGCACGCCTGCATTGCTTAAATTTGAAATACTTGGTATACTTTTGAGAAAACGTTGTTTACGTCTTAAATGCATAGATTTTGCCTTCTTTAATGAAACTTACAGGGAATATGGCACGAGAAGGGAGTTGGGGAGCGTTTGGGGAACATCTGTAACGGTTCCCGTTACAATTAGCACTAGTTATTATTATTCTTTTTTCTTCTTATTTCTTCTCCGGTACTTTTTTGTCCGGAAGTGTTCTCAGAAACTGTTCACCAAACTAAGTTAAAACCTTTTTAGGGTTAGTAGGCATGTTGTGTAGATGTGCCGAACGAAGGTCATTTTGCGCGCATTCGCATGCACGTGCGGGCGCGTGCAATGAGTAAAATGACTGATATATTTAATATGGTTGTAACTTTTATATTTTTTGATAAAATGTTTTGAAACTCATTATATAAAGATATATAAGGTGTGTAGATAAAATGACATGGTCAAATTTGCATGAACTCACGCGCATGCACGTGAGCTTTGCTCTGATTGGCTGAAACAGAAATCTTAATATCTTTTTTGTTTTATGATGAAATGCTTTGAAATTTATAACATAGACATGCATTAGGATGTACTACAATATGATATATAAAATTTTTCATGAAATCACGCGCATGCACGTGCGCTACAATCTGATTGGCTGAAACTTCAAATGAGTATTACTCCCTTGGTTTTCAACCAAACAGCATGGGATTTAGAACATAGATAGACATAAAGGACTCCTACAGGATGGTATGGTCACCATTCACATGCATGCACGTGCGTGCACGTGCGCTTTGCTCTGATTGGCTGAAACAAAAATTTCAATATCTTTTTCTGTTTTTTTTACATAATGCTTTGAAATTTAAAACATAGGCATACTTTAAGATGTCCTACAATATGATATATAATAATTGTCATGGAAATACGCGCATGCACGTGCGCTGCAATCTGATTGGCTTAAACTTTAAATGGCTATAACTCCCTTGTTTTTCAACCAAACAGAATGGGATTAAGAACATAGACAGACATAATGGACACCTACAAGAAGGTATGGTCATCATGCACGTGCGTGCACGTGCAAATGAGTAAAATAGGGTAGACAAGATGATATCGTCATTACGCTCATGTAATCACATGCGCACGCCTGCATTGCTTGGTATACTTTTGGGAAAACGCTGTTTACGTCTTAAATGCATAGATTTTGCCTTCTTTAATGAAACTTACAGGGAATATGGCACGAGAAGGGAGTTGGGGAGCGTTTGGGGAACATCTGTAACGGTTCCCGTTACAATTAGCACTAGTTATTATTATTTTTCTTCTTCCTGGGAAAATCTTATCCACGAATGATCTTGTAAACTACACATCCGACTAAGGTAAAATGTTTTTAGGGTCAGTAGACATGTTATGTAGATTTGCCGAACGAAGGTCATTTTGCGCGCACGTGCTTGCAAGAGCGCGCACGTGCAACACATGAAATGACCAATATAATGAATATTGCTGCAACTTTTCTGTTTCTTGGGGAATTTTTTTGAAACTCATAATTTAAGGATACATTAGTAGAATAGACAAGATGGCATGGTCAAAATAGCAAGATCTCACGCGCATGCACGTGCGCCCCGCTCTGATTGGCTGAAACTAAAGTCTCAATATCTTTCTTCTTTCTTGTCATAATCTTTTGAAATTTTGGACATAGTCCTACATTATGAATATCTACAGCATTATATATAAAAATTTTTATGAAAGCATGCGCATGCGCTAGTGCTGCAATCTGATTGGCTGAAACTTTTAATGGCTATATCTCCTTTGTTTTTTGACGAAATGCTTTGAAATTTAAAACATAGTCATGCATTAAGATATCCTAAAATATGATATAGAAAAAATTCATGAAATATCGCGCATGCACGTGTGCTGCAATTTGTTTGGCTTAAAATTTATATGGCTATATCTCCTTTGTTTTTTGACGAAATGTTTGGAATTTTAAAATATAGTCATTCATTTAGATATTCTTCAGTACAATAAAGATAAAAATTTATGAAATCACGCGCATGCATTTGTGCTGTAATCTGATTGGCTGAAACTTGAAATGGCTGTAACTCCCTTGTTTTTCAACGAAACAGGATGGGATTTAGAACATAAATAAATATAAGGGACTTCTACAACAAGGTGTAGTCATTATGCACGTGCGTGCACGTTAAATGAGTACAATTAAAAATATACTCGAATGAGTGAATGTTTTAATACTTCTCGATTAAATGCTTTAATATTAAGTATATTAAAATTTGAGATATTGTAGACAAGATAATATGGTCGTTACGCACATGAACACGCGTGCAATGCCTGTTTTTAATATATATTTTGTATTTCTCTAGGAAGATCTTGATTAAGTCCAAATTCCATAAAGTATTTCTTATCTAATAGAGATTACAGGGAATGTGGCACCAACAGGGAGTTGGGGAGCGTTTGGGGAACATCTGTAACGGTCACCGTTACAATTAGCACTAGTTATATTGCAAACCATATTGAAGAATTATGTGCCCATCAATCCCATATTTATTTTCCGGCATATCTTTCCTAAATCCCCTAGTTACTGCCTGGCTGTACAAGTGTTAAATCCAACAAGGTTTTGTTCCAGACCTCCACCTTCTATAACAGACAGGTATCGCCTTGTATACCTGTTTGTGATTGGTACTCGGTGTGCTATTACTAGTTTTAGTTTGATTTCTTTAAAATAAGGTACTCATGGACTAGTATCACACATCCAAGTAACGTCAAACAAAGGGACAAGACTCTTCAGGACGCCCAGAGAATTGTGGGCCTCTCCATTGTACCTATAATAAATCTCGCGGAAATGTTCAAGACAAATAAACTAGAGATGAAAAAAGCCAAAAAATGTGTGTCAGATGCTATAACGTTGGCTTGTAATGCCATGTATGAACTTAATATCAGACGTCGCTTTATTTTAAGGCCTTTTGTTCAGAAAAAATTTCAGCAGTTGTGTGCGGCAAGTACACCGATTGAAGAAAAGACCCTATTCCCGTCGGATATAACCAAGAGAATGAAGGAAATTAATGACGCTTCAAAGTTTAATAGACAGTGGACAGGTTTTTCAAGGAACATGCCAAAATCTTCAGAGAAATACTTCAGGGATAAATTTTTCATTTTCCGAATTAGCCGTAAGGCTACGAAGGTTCGAATACCCTCCCATACGTTTATTTTCGCAATTTTCTTTTTAATTATCCCACCGCTGAGACAACAAATCTAAAATATGTAACATAGACCAAAATAAAATTATAGTTTGTTTGGAATTGCCTCCCGCCTCACACATGCCTATTACATGTATCCCATGCACCATACAAAACACTGAAATATAGTGTCAGATCTGTGTAAACTTTTTTTCAATTTAAAAAAAAAAATTCCCCTCCCTCCCTCCTGTGTCTGAAACCCTTCAGGCGGCAATTCCAAACAAACAATTTTTAAGGATGGCCCTATTATGGAATATGCTTTAAATTGACTCGAAATGTGGCCAGGTATCGCCTTATATGCCTGTTTGTGAATGGTACTCAGTGTGCTATTAATAGTTTTAGTTTGATTTCTTTAATACAAGATTCACGTGGACTAGCATCACACGATATTCTCCATTGGTTTCATCGTTACCAGACCAACTTTCAGCAGACAATCTTTGTTGGTGTGCAGAAGTATCCGTCACATCGTCACCTCTTCCTATATCCTGAGTTTCCCAGACATATTCAGGTACTGATGCTGACTTCAACAACCAGTTGGACATTCTTCCTAAAAATATACATTACTCGGAGAAAGAAGGAGAAGTAGTAGAAGAGTCTACAAGGGGACAGAGCTATAACCTGGAATGGTATCAACAGAGAAAATGTGCCATTATTGCTTCAAAATTTGGCAGAATTCTTAGGATTGCAGAAAGAGATTCCAAGTGTGACTCTTTGGTTAGAGACATTGTGGGATACAAGGTTTCCCGGACAACAATTCCAAGGACATCCGTCCCTGCCCTAAAATGGGGAACAGTCCATGAAAAGAAGGCAACACATGCATATGTAAACAAGTTTAAAGACTACCATTCATCTTTAATGTAGAAGAAAGAGGCTCAATGGTTCATGATGAGCACCACTACATACGTGTGAGCCTAGATGGAGTAATTCAAAGCAAATGCCATCCAGATCGATTCATAGAAATTAAATGTCCATATGTTTCTAGAGACATGATGATAGCAGAGGGCGTGTCAGCGGGATAGATCACCCATCTAGCCCATCTAGAAACTCTGAATGGACACTTTCAGCTAAAGAAAATATTCTGTGAGGGATATTATGCGCTTTTAATTAAAAATGTGCACATCAGTATAAACAATGAATTTAATCATTTACAACAAACTTTAAATAGAAACAAATTATATCAAAAAAATGTGCTTTTCATAGAGATTTGAAATATTTCATTGATATTGATATCAAATTGCATCCTTTGGAGCTATTAATTGGATTATAAGTTTGGCAGAAATGTCCAGCGTCTAAAATGACGTGCAAAAATAATACAATGCATATTTCCGAGTCATTATATCCCCCGCAAACGAAGTTTAGGGGGGTTATATTGGAATCACCATGTCCGTCTGTCTGTCTGTCTGTAGACGAGACTTTGTCCGGACCATTACACTCAGAAACTATTGGAAGGATTTGTCTGAAAATTTGTACACATATTATTCACCATATGAAGTTGTGCACCTGATATTTTTCATCTTGATTGGATTATCATTTTGAATTTTACAGGCGTTTTTTTCATTTTTATTTTGTGGTTTTGTCCGGACTGTTTCTCAGAAACTATTGCAAGGATTGATCTGAAAATTTGTACAATTATTATTCACCATATGAAGTTTTGCACCTGGAATTTTCAACTCTTTTTGTTCATTTTGCTGCATTTTACAGGTTTTTAAAAAAATTTATTGACTTGTTCATTTTGGGCTCATGTATAAAGTTATAGACATAGAATCTATAATATCTGTACAAAAACGTGAACTACAGCTTAAAACTACTCATAAAAACTTAAAACAAAAAAGAAACATCAAGTGTTAAAAACAGTTTTTACATTGCACAGAAGAAAATGTAATTTCATTTATCTCTTGGGAGTAATGACTGGACATGCATCCAGTTAAAGATAAATTAATGAGTTTGGTGTTGGAAGTTGTTTAGGCATTTTTTTTTTATGTGCAAAAATCATGTCCAAGGTTAAACTGAAAGATTTTCAAGTTGTAAATGCCTTAAAATCTAATAAAATAATAAACATTAAGACGACAATTCAACTCAATTATCCATCGTCTTTTCCTCGCTTCATATTTTTGTCGACAATCGGAAGTTAGCGCAGTTCAAATCCGATCTTAATTAAGCGATCATGAAATATATTCAAAATGTCATAATTCTGTCAAAAATCAATGAAGCGAAACGAAATTCTAACTTGATCTGTAACTCATTAAGATACACACATGTACCAAAATTCAGCTCAATATCTGCAAGCGTTTAGAAAAAAGTGCGGAAAACCAAGTGGAAATGAAAAATATTCAAAATGCCATAGTTCTGTCAAAAATCAATGAAGCGAAACGAAATTCAAACTTGATCTGTAACTCATTAAGATACACTCATGTACCAAAATTCAGCTCAATATCTGTAAGCGTTTAGAAAAAAAGTGCGGAAAACCAAGTGGGACGGACAGACAGCTGGAGAGACGGACGGACGCAGAGGAAACCTATAGTCCCCCCCCCCGGTTTCACCGGTAGGGGACTAATAAAAAAAAATGTTACAATTGAATTACAATGTATTAGTATTGATGTTTCATTTGGTTGCACCTCCGTTTCTTTCATTAAGAAACATGATGAGCAATTTAATTTCACTGCAAATTTTTTTTAAGTAAATTGTGAACATCTCTAGATCCATAAAGTATTTTTATACGCCCGTCTTAAGACGGGACGTATTATGTTATAGGCTTCGTGTCCATCCGTCCGTCTGTCCATTCATAACTTCAATACTATTAGGCCTAGGATTATCAAACTTTGTCAACTGATACTTCTTGGGTAGACGTTGTGTCGCGCACCAAAAGTAGGTCGCTCTGACGTTTAATAAAGATGCTATGGCCAAATATGGAAAAATCCTGTCCGGCTCATAACTAGAAAACTATGAGACCTAGAGCTATCAAACTTGGCAAAAGTATACATCTTAGGTAGAAGGTGTGTCGCGACCTATTTCAAGGTCACTGTGACCTTTAATTTTAGTGATTTTTTTTTTAAAATTTAAGTTTTTGAATTTTAAATTTCATAATCCTAAAAATGTAAAAACTAGAGTTGTATCCTTATTAAAAAGTATTAAATCAAGTAAAAACTTATTTTTTCATCATATACTTTACAGCAATCTTAAACAAATTTCAGTGTTTAATGAGAGGAATTCAGTTTGTCCCATGGGCATAATTATCAAGCACTGGTCAGGAAGAATTTTGATAGCAGAAAGTTGAATGTCAAAGTAGAGAGAAATTAATGGGTTTAGTGTGAGGAGGTTTGGTGTTATCCCATGGGTATTGGGCAAATGGACAGCCAGCCTAGCTTTTAGATTAAAAATAGCTCTTGGTGGCTAGCTAAGTTTTAAAATGAATTTGATAAAAAGTAATTAAAACTTATTTGATATTGCATAATAAACTAATAATCTGATATTATATAATATTAATTAATTAAAAACTAATTTCATGGGGTGGGGTTGAATCAGCATGCCTACTTGACCATATGAATTAAATATAAAACCTGTCTGGCATTAAATCTAAAAAGAAATCATGGAGTATTTTATATGTTTTAAAAGTGTTTTAGGATAAAAAGTGCAGATCCATTAATATTTAGGGAGTAAGGAGTAGAAAAGCATCCAGTCAAAGATTAATTAATGAGTTCAGTGTAGGAAGGCTATCTGATCAAGCGCTGCCTTATCTGTCTTTGGGGATTAGACAGAAGAAGTCTGCTGGTCATAGCAAATGTCATTTGATGGCCAGCCTTTCTTTTCAAAATTAATTTGACATAGATTAAGTTGTTAAGACTAATTTGATATTGTTTATTATGATGGCCGGCATTTGACAAAGTCTAACACAAACAGTATAGAAATCTGTCAGTTATGTAATATTTGTTTTAATTATGTCTACAGCACAGGGGATGGATAAAGAAATTTTTTTTAAATGGAAAAATCGTGGAAATCTTAGAATCAAGGTTGAAGTGATTTTCTTGCAGTCTAAACTGTTAAAGATAATTGTGTAATATTTTGACGGGCGTATCATGCTGTGGCGTGGCACTTTATTTGAATTGGCACCTTCTCTGAAAAATCCAGTGGGGGGTATTTGTCCCTATTGGACAGTTCTAGTTAAGTTTTATTGTTTTCCCCATCAACTACAGAAATAATTGAATGTTCATAATGTGCTACTCTAAACGGCCAGATTGAATGTCAGAATTAGATATATACTTCATTAACTAATTTTTTACGCAACATTTAGGAGGTTCAACATATTTGTCCAGTGAACGTTTTTAACGCGTAAAACTCGTTTTGCTTCAACGTAATACATAAAAAGCGATTAAGAGTGCTTCGAGTAAATAACAAAATTTATCATATATGTATACAAATGCCAGCACCTTTTATGTTCATAAAATTAAATATTTAGTAGCCTATGACTTTTTAAACTCGTAGTTACAAGTACAAAGAGGTAGCGATAGGGTACCAGTCATGCAAGTAACACTGTAAGAAGCATTACGTCATTTTTCTGTAGCGCTATTAAAGCGTAACGTCAACCGTCACCAACATCGCGCGTAACGTCCATATTTTCAACAAATGATGCCATATGATATGTATATGTGGGAACTGTATCAACAGTATTCCCCTTATGCATTACCATCACATGGTTCTCCGGGGCAGCTAGGAATTGCATACCCAGTGGTTTTTCAATCCATGGCTGTCAAACCATACCCCCATATAACTGTACCAATATTGTATTATTGGGTATAAGTTTTATATCTACGTCAATTATCATTAATCATGTTATCCTACAAGAGATCTTGGAAATCGAGGAAGTCCTTACTACGTCAGAACAGAGGAGAGCATTACATCGCATTCGTTAGAAGGAAAACCGCTAAGAGAAGTTTAGTTGATCCCAAGCAATTGGCTTATGACTTGGCTCAGTTGAACGATGGAACTCCTCATTACACCATTTGCGACGTAATAGTAGACCCGTGCCAGTTAGCCAAGGATGAAGGAGATATCAGATGTATAGGGGCGACATGACGTGAAGCTGCCACAATACTCTGTTCCGAGAAAACCTTCCATCATGTCCCGCAAACCTAGACCACTGAGGAAAAGGAAGCCCCAAACAACAACTGCTTTATCGGCTAATTCTTCAGCCATGTATGTGATATACAGCTGTTGTCCAACCCAGATTTAGACGTGGTGCGTGAGATTTCTATGGAACCTTCTATCGTGGAGGAGCCGATAGTGATGGCAGAGGTGAATGAGGAGAACGTTTCCGAAGAGCATGAAGCGGTGGAACCATCCGTCGCACATGACACGGCGGATCAGATCATCATAAGCCTACCACTGTATCCAAGCCACTCAAGTCTACATTACCTGTTAAGCCATCTGGAAGTTATTCTGCACGCAGAGTCCAGACTGATATAAGGTAAACATAACAGTTTTGTCTCCTTTAAATAATATTTACTCAGTTTTAAATTATTTATGTGATGAATGTAACAATACTGATTGCACATGTCATCATGTGAACACCACTTATATACCCCTAAAGTTTTCAAAGTGTTCAAAATAAAAATGCATTATATATGTCCATGACAGTGTAAAGAAAAGTAGCCACACTAAAATTGTTGTACAGATAAGTCAAATAAGTCAAATCTTTTAAAAAGATCATGCACCGAAAAATCACAAAGTAATATTACTGGATTTGGACTGGGTTGAAGAGGTTTACGTTTGGGAAATTTAAATTTATGTCATTTAATACCTAAATGTATGTCATTTAATACCTAAAATCGACGAAATCAAATTGATGCTTCATGACAAACATTCTCGATATTTTAGGCCTTTGTGAAACATTCTTAAATAAAATTAATGTTACTCAGGTTTAGATATTAATGGATTCACTTTCATGAGAAAGGA
Source organism: Saccostrea cuccullata (assembly GCF_032062105.1). Taxonomy (NCBI): domain Eukaryota; kingdom Metazoa; phylum Mollusca; class Bivalvia; order Ostreida; family Ostreidae; genus Saccostrea; species Saccostrea cuccullata. The sequence goes on along the minus strand of NW_026933301.1, from coordinate 43,347 downwards.
TAGACTTTTTAAGTAAAGTGGGGGAAATGTTGCTTTTATTTCAAATGATATTACTTGTAAGGGTAAAACTTAATTTGAAGTAAGTAATATTGAAACAATATGGCTCGAAATCAACCTTAAAAATTCTAAACCTTTTTTCATTGCTGTGTATACCGTCCACCATCTGCTTCTCTTGTTGGGTAGAGGGTTTCGCTAGGAAGGTAAGTAGAATTACACGATCCTAACGACATTCTCGGTAAATTCTTTATAATGTTTAATAATGTCCTTGTCAGGGATGCTAAAATAAAATGCAAAAGATTTAAGATTGAAACTAGATCAAGGTGGCTACCTAAAGAAAGAAATAAAGCTAGACATTTACGAGATTTTTACCAGCATACAGGGGATTATGAAAATTTCTGAATATGGAGAAGTAACGTTGTACTCTTTATTGACAATGCAAAAACTTTACAAATCAGACATCGAAAAAAATTGAAATCCAAGAGAAATGTGGTGATATTTTAATTAATTGGCATCAAATTCTACATCTTGTACTTCTTCCCATATCGTTCAAAAATGATTCAGAAACTAACAGTTTACAAGAAATTTATTATATTTTTAATCAACACTTTACAGGAATCTCAAGTAAACTTAAGTCACCAAACTGCAAATTCAATCCAGACTTATAAAGATAATTTCACAAAATCTAAACTTGATGACACCTTTTCAGCCTTACACCAGTCAGTGAAAGAAAACTACTATATGATAGGTAGGGTTATTTCCGCCCTGTCACACTTGAAAACAATTTTGCCCCGTTTCAAATTCGACCATACATATTTTTATTATAGAGATTATATTATGTATTGTTTCATTTCACCCCGTTTTAAATTCGCCAAATGAGGATAGGGAGAAAGGGGTGAAAATAAAACAGGAAGGAAAATTTCCCTGTATACAGTATTTGATTCGTTGAACGGACTTGATGTCAATAAATCTGCAGATATTGACTTCACAGGACCTCGTCTCCTAAAATTAGCAGCAAGTATCATTAGTAAAAGGCCTTTAAGATCAACTGAGTATCATGTAACAACTTTCCAGCAATTGAATTTTGGTTCGTGTTTTAATCCAAAAGCCATGAAACACAAATGGGATAAGAACATCTTCAAGAAAATATTAAGAAATATAGAGAAAAACTTCTTCACATAGAAAATAGACTAATATCAAGTGTTGAAAAATGTACAAGTCCTTCATGTTCTAACGAACTCTCAATGCTAACCTCAATCCACGACAAGATTGAGAAAAACTTAAAAATTTATAGACACGTATGTAAGGAAAGTCAGGATTACATGAACATACACAATTACATTGATAACTAGAGCCGAGCTCGTTGCAAAGCAACGAGTAGGTCTTCCGTTGGAGCTGTGGACAGGAAGTACCGACCTTGGGTCAAGGTTACTGCACTTTCTAATGTGAACAACTTTTCTTCTCAGAATTAGCCTCCAGTGAATCTTAATTACAAAGTTATGCTTATGCTTTTTCTCTGTCAGTGACCTTGATTTGCCAAAAAGACCTTTGATCAGGGTCATGACACAACCTCCAATTATAAGTAATCTGTGTTTCAAGTAAGAGCCTCCAAATGATTTTCACTTACTAGTTCATAGCGGGGAAAAGAAAAGATTTCTTATGTCAGTGACCTTGATTTTAACAGAATATCCTTGGCTCTTTGTCAAGACAAACCCTCAATCTAAAAACAACTTTTAGAAATTCATTACCTTTACAGGAGTTTTACAACTTTTCTGTCATTGGCCCTAAATTAGCTAAAGTGACCTCATTTTAAGTCATTTGAGAACCGGCAGACTATAAGCAATTTGTATCAAGTATGAACTTAAACAAATATGTCAGAATGAAAAAAAAATTGGTTTTTGAGTCAAAATGGTAAAAAAAAAACCTTTTTGTCACAAGCAACCTCTGTATCAAGTATGAGCTTACAGATATTCTCGATTACATATAAATGATGCAACAAAACATTAATTCTTTCTCCAGTGACCTTGAATTTGCCGTAATATTGCCTTGAATATATAAATACAATGACACAACCTAGGATCACTTGAAATCTTTGTATCGAGTACAAGCTTCTGGTTTCTTTGTGTTATATACTGAACAAAAAAACAAACGCCTAATCAGAATAATATGAAATTCTAAGTTTTCAGTTTAAACCTGATATTATTTAAGCGATTTTAGAGTGTGTTGTGATAAAAATCAATATTGCAAATTGAAAAGTCAAGTTGATGTCATTTTCATTGCCCCCAAATTCAAGGGGCATAACAATATGTACTGTGCAAAGTCTCAGTGCTAGTGGATTTCCAATGTACGGATATCATGGGGGAATATCATCTCATTTCAGTTTCATACGAACAATTTATGCATTTTTATGCTGATTATTTCATCCAGCAATTGTAGCAGCAGTTTTACAGCAAGTTCTGAATCGCATGAAGTGATGAAGGGGGGGGGGGGGGGGGGTGTCAGACGGTCCAGTCTGGTTGTGGTTACATGCGGATGGCATGATAGTGGTCTTCAGACGTTAGTTTCAAGGTTTCAAAGCCCATTGATTTATTTCAAATACAGTTGCAATTTCCTGTTGCGTAGCTCCATTTAGTATCATCGTTAGCCTGGTTGTATTCATCTTTGTTGGGGCGTGGCATTGCAGTATCAAAACTGTTATCAAATGTTAAATATGGGTTTAATAGAAGTGTGAAAAGTTTCTCTAAATCCAAAATATCAATGAAAATAGACAACTGATTTAGAAGAAATCATGAAAAACACTACTTTCATAAACATGTTTAATCAAGGGAGATAACTCAACACTTGGGTTTTAAAACCCCATGTTGTTCTTTAAATAGGTTACAGGTATCCATTGATATAAAAAATAGTTGTTTCATGTACATTCTAAAAATTTCTTTGACGAGTAAAACAATATGCGTTTCTTTTTTTGTTGAGTATATATAGCCTGACCTTCTGGAAAAAAACTTTAAGGGGCAGACAGACATATGGACAGTTAAACAGATCGTTTAATTCCCATTCCATCCACACTCCCTCCCACCCAAATACACAATTTCTTTGCAAGGGAAAACTCTAGTTATGATTTGAAAAAAAGTATTCTTTTTCATATCAGGAAGCTTTCGTAAATATGGTTTCTCATTCTTGCCCTAAAGTTCGTAAGAATAATGCTTTAAAACGATCCCTTCTTACTTTTTACTAACCGTTTTCTTCATTGTTTTCATTTAATATCCCCAAGGTCACCCGCATAGCGCAATGATTAGAGCGTCTGTTCTATAGTAGCGAAGTAAGGAGTTGATCCTTACGTCGTGGTTCAAATCCCACTTTGGGACGTGGGGACCTGTCCTTCCGATGAGACCGTATAAAACAAGGTCCTGTGTCGCTTTAGGTGCTGGCACAAAAAAGATCCCTTCCTGCTCAAAGGCACTAAGTGCCGATTACAAGACATGTATTATGTTTAACTATGGTGCCGGTTATGACTTTAATAGTTTAAATTAGGTCGTAAAAGTGTGTAATTACATAATAAGTATGTGATATTCAGTATCTTTAGATTGTTATATATAAGTTCTTAAATTTTCGATTCTGTACATACGATACGGGTTTATTTCATGTACTACTTACATGTACATTGTATAATCTGCTACTGATATTTTTAAAATCACGGAACAAAATTGAAAGGTTAGCGCACTATACTAATCAATTACAGGTTTTGAATAAATTATAAAACAAATAAAATTCATTACTTTAAAATCTTGTATTATTTTTTCAACTTGACTATTCAACGTGTAATATAAATAGGCACTGTGCAAGCACAGAAGTCACTTATAAAGGACAAGATAGGGTAAGAACAGTATTTGGCCCCCGATTTGAGGTGTCTTTCAGAATGATCGAACAGTTTATCCATGAAAACCTGTTTTCACCCCTGCCATAAAATGGGTTGTGGTTTTAAGATTAAGGATATACAGGGGTCACAGTGAGGTCAGGAAATAGGTCAATTTTTGAAATTTCTCATTTTTATGCAAATTTTCACTAATTTTACAGCACATTTTCTTTCGGAAAACATAGAGCACACGCTTGCCTATCTACCAAATTTATATATTTTATACACTGATATCAGATGCAATATATGTGTTAAAATCTCAGATAGGCAAGCTTGTGCTCTATGTTTTCCGAAGAGAAATGTATCCCAAATATGATGAATTTCCACAAGAATTGAGGAAATTTAAGAAAATGTCCAATTTCTGCACCCTCTAATGGCTTCCATGTAGGCTTGGAATCAAAATTAGTGCTTGTCTTAAAGTAAGCATCATTTTAACTTCTTAACTACAAACTATCACAGTTTTACCAGTGTTCTGATTTTTAAATCAAATAAGGGGCCAGATTCGGCTGTTACCCTATCTTGTCCTTTAAACGTACCGGAGATACTTATCAATGCTTAGTCCATTTCATTTATGAGTAAAATTCTGAATAGATCCTTCTACTTCGGAAGATTTTCTTTAAAATTTAAAACTGAAATAGCCATGGTAAAAATCTGTGATGAACAAAAAAATGTGGAAATTTGTGTTGAAAACGGATTTATTTGTGAGTTAAAAGTGCTAATTAAGCTTGTGCATTTAAATCAATATTGGTTGAAGTAAAGTAACCGCAGATCGCCAGTCCTTACGCTATGAATCCTCAAAACGAAAAGTAAAATTACACATGGAGCTAACGAACTATAAAAATTGAAGACTGATTAATGTACATGTAAAATAAATACCCCAGCGTTTTGGTCAAAAGTCAAACCTTAAACATTTTAAAATATTTTTGAAAGATTTGATTTACTTACAGAAAGAAGGATATAGAAATAACGAACAGTATTCAATCTCAACGTCCATTAAACAAATATACAAAATAAGAGCAGAGCAAACACGGACCTCAGGTGCCATGGAGGAGTGAGCATCCCCTGCCGACCGGTCACACCCGCCGTGTGCTCGTTGTCATAATCAGGAAATAACGGAAAAAAATCCGTGGTCAATTCAGTGTTTAAATAATGGACTAACAATTGGTATGAAAAACGTCAGTCAGCATTTCATTCAATGATAAATTGTATTTGCTGACAAGGTCATTGAAGACAATGTTTTCCGTAAGTTTGTAAAATAAGATTTTTAACATTCGACCACGCTGTGTAAACTAATGTCAACAAGCGACGGAAGGATTGGTTTGTCGCGTAATTGTAAACAAACACAAAACCAAGATAGCTGTTTTAGATAATCATGTATCACGATCAAATTAAAAACAAAGATAAGCCAACATATTAATCTCAAATATCGGACAATAATTATTTTCCATTGATTGTAAAATGGTTTTAATACACCAATTAATTTGCCTAGGACTGCGGGGTCAATGGTTCGCCACGGCGTGTCGCTTAAGATTTTCTTGGATGCGTATAATCGTGAGATTACGCAGCAATGGTCAACACACTTAAAATCTGGGTTCCAGGTGAATGTGAGAATTGCGCAGTAAATAATTTCTGTACTATTTGACTCTTTAAAAGTTCTTTTTATGAGATCCGGGCGTGTATCGTTTTCGTTCACATTGTTTGTGTTCATATTTTAACGAAGAAAAGCTTTTTTCTAAAACTCTTTCTCTTGGAAACATTTTGATTAATAAAAGGAAAATGATGCCAATGAATACTCTGAACGGGAACCAAAGAACACGTTTAAAACCTAATTAATAAAAGAGATGTGAAACAGCATTGTAAAACATTTATTATTTACGGCAAGTTTACTTCAATTCTGCGCATAAAGACTACAGAGTTTTCCTTCAATAGCAAGATGAGAACTGCCTAGCTTTCTTTCCTATATTACGTAAGACTCGAACAAAATAATATTTTCATAGGACAGAGATAGTTTTAAGGTACAATTGGAATAAATTTAACCACTCTTGGTTTTTATTTGTGTATACTATCATTCCATTAACAGCGTGTCACTTTGCTTGATCAACCGTGGTAAAAATTCCACACATTGATTATCATATCATACATCGATTGGATGTTTGATTTGAATGAAATCAATACTACTTTGCATATAAAAACAGAATCCAACAATACCCCGATAACACTGACCAATCGTATTGAATGATTGTATTCCATGAATGATCATAGTCACCGGTAACACGTGGTCAGTCAAAAAAGCACGTGTTTTATTTAGTGTTCACGATTTGATCGCATTGAGTTAATTTGATACGTATGAGAATATTTAAAGCATGAAATAAGTAAACCTATACTTTGAAACTATGATAATGTATATTATATTGTATATATATAACAGTGGCGGATTTAAGGGGGGGCGCACCCGGCGCGCCCCCCCCCCCCCCCCCCCTAAAATTGTCAAAGTTAGCATCCATCAAAATTTCGACTGGAAAATGTAAATATGACTACTTGGTAGACCTCATTTTTACCCTACAAAATCTCTAGAATCCAGGAGCTTCTGGGGGCTTTGCCCCCTGGGCCCCCACCAGGGCTTTGCCCTGGACCCACTGTGGCCCTCAAGGCGGCCCCCAGACCCCTTGCCTATTTTTGGCGCCCCCTCTAACTTCAATTCCTGGATCCGCGCCTGTATAATAGCGATCAATTCCGTCATTATAAGGATATATTTACATCCACTGAATATTTTCTCCTTTATTTCTTAAGAAACCCCATTGCGTTCATCACTGCATAAACTACAGTAGGCAGGTCGCCTGTACAGATTTCTTAATCAGTGGCTGTTCCATCAATGAAGCGTATAAAGACGTTCGCATCATTAATACAATAATTAATCTTTTTAATCCTACTTTAATTGATTATTTAAACAGATATAAATATAAACAATAAAATGCTTTCTTTGTTTGTTGTTACTGGAATGAACGGTCGCAGCTATTGCAGAAAAAATTTACATAACCCGCTTACGCGGGTTACGTATTTTTTCTGCAACAGCTGCTTCCGTTCATTCCAGTAACAACAAACAAAGAAAGCATTTTATTGTTTAAATAAACTTGCTTTGCCTGTCCACATTTGATTACTGAGTATCGTTTACTGCATTCTCGTAAACAATCGTTCAATACGATTGGTCAGTATTTTAAGTGGTATTGCTGGGTTCTGTATTTCATATGCAAAGTAGTATTGCTTTCATTGAAATCATACAACCAATCGATGAGTTATATGGTAACCAGCATGTTAAATTTTTCCACGCTCGATCAAGCAAAGTGACACGCTGTTTTTGGAATGATAGTAACTGTGGGTCGCTGGATTACCCGCTGACTGATTCCCAGTGACCGACTTTGCCCCTCGCTATCGAGGGAGTCGTGTTATATAATTGTAAACAAACAAGGTGAGTGTAATCCGAAAACGCTACCTGTTTACCTTGCCTGCTTTTACCGCGTTATTACCAATATTCCCGGCAAAATCGAACAAAACAGCATTTTCATCAGATCAAAAAGGTGTAAAAGAGCAATTTTGTTCGTAAGATCTAGATCGAAATATTTACCGTTTTTGAGTTATAAAGCAAAAACTTTCAAGTTCCATAGAGCCCTTATTATAGGGGCCAGCCCCTTTTAAATTGTATTACATAAAAGCCCTTGCAATTATGCACAACTTTTGTTCATTATGTCTTAACAAAATATTTTTAGTTTTCAAGATAAAAAGGAAAATATGAGTAAATTTTCGCTCTTTTAGGCGTTCTAATTTTTGACCCCTATATAGCGCCATTGTGAATATTATATAGAAATCGAAAAACAAAAACAGATGTGCACAACTTCAATCCTTCTGTTACCCAAAATCAGTAAAATTTTTGCTCCAGCTTTTGTGGTCTCTGAGCCTTTATCCGGAAACGAAAGCCTATAAAATTTCGTTTAAAGGGGAATAACTCAAAAGCGGAAGTGAATTTTTATAATTTTAGATAGCATTCTGATAAAGTTTATTGATGTCTATAATGTCTGAAAATTTGATCAAAATCCGTTGATAAATGATTGAGATCTGAGGCCTCAAAGTTGGCGTCTAGGAAGTAGAAGAAAAAAAAAAGAATAATAATCTTTACCAACAGAATCAGTAGAAGGTCTTCCGTTGGAATATATTTTCTATAAAAAAATTTTACCTACCTACCTACCCAGACTAAAAATTATAGGTCGGAAACTGCAAACGAAGAATTTTTAAGCTTGGCCTCAGTGAATTTTGTAAAGCAAGAAATTCATAAATGTATAAGTATGGAAGAAAATTTTGACAGCTGGCTTCTCTAGGTACACTCTTTATATATTGGATTAGTCCCTTGTTCGTCTGCCTTAGTTTTTAAACTAGATGACTATAGGTTAGACTATATATGGGTTACGTTAAGCTATATTGTAGTGAAACTGTTATGTAAATATGTTCACTATGGTCTTTCACCCTCACCTCACAGCCATCCACATGTGCCGGCACGCTTGCCTCATCAGTTGAGAATTACCAGTCAACCTACTTACCACGTGTGTTACTTGATTTATGTATTTGTACCCGTGTTTACCCAATATGTAAACCTAGGTGCTTCGCCGTCACCTTATGCTAAGGTAGGCGATATTTACATGGTAAAATGGTATAGCTTTATTGCAATTTTTAAATTGGAGAAATAAGGGGGTTCATATTGTGTACTATTATAACTGTGAGTATGATAATAAATAGAAAAGTCTTGTTAATCCTATTTTCTTTTATTGTTCATTACAGTTCCCAAGTATTTCAAAGGTATATTCTGAAAGTTGTCTCATTGCTGAAATCGACTATTATTTGTTTGAGTTGATGATAGTCACTGTTAAAAGAAAATATTCAGTCAGTCGTTAAAGTATTCGTCCACAATGACATTCATAGTATACAATGACAAGAGAAGCAGTTGCTTACATACCTTGAAAGCAAAGCTCATCTTCTATCTTAAAATTTTATTTTACAGTGAATAAGAAGTTCACTATATCTTTTTCGCCTTTGCATGTTCTGCCAGCCCGGTCTGTTTAGACCGCGGTGTCGTGACGCCATAAATGCTGGCACGGAAAAGACCCCTCACTGGTCTATGGTCCCGAGTGTTGGATATAGGTCAAAATTTACAGCATTCCATCGACAACTGTTGGCCTCTGCATATGAAAGAAGAATTTTTCTGAGGGACGAACAACTGTTCTGCTACGGTCCTACTAAACAGAGTACGCTAGTACGATAGAGTACGATAGAGTACGCTAGTAATATTTTATAATTTAATGCAATTAAACCACTTTTATATGTTTTTTTCTACTTTAGTTTAACATATTGAATATATACATATTTTAAAAATTGTATTTTTTCTGTATTTTTGGAGTTATTTCAATATTTGATTTCAGTTTACGGTTGAACGTCTGATCCCGATCTAATTTAACTTAAACATGTTAAAATGTCTCATTGTGAATGTAAAAAATATTTACACATGCAATTAATTTAATATTTGATAAAATTTAAATGCAAGTCTTTTGTAAAAAAAAAATAAAAAAAAAAAAATCTAAAACAATAGAGTAATCGAGATTGGGGTATTAGCTTTAGGTATACCGTAATCTTTATGCGTTTATTTTGGATGTTATTTCTTGTCAAAGGAAAGATATGGAAATAACGAACAGTATTCAATCTCAACGTCCATAAAACAAATATACAAAACAAGAGCAGAGCAAACACGGACCTATGAAACATCAGAGGTGGGATCAGGTGCCATGGAGGAGTGAGCATCCCCTGCCGACCGGTCACACCCGCCGTGTGCTCGTTGTCATAATCAGGTAATAACGGAAAAAATCCGTGGTCAACTCAGTGTATAAATGGACTAACAATTGGTATGAAAAACGTCAGTCAGCATTTCATTCAATGATACATTGTATTTGCCGACAAGGTCATTGTATCGACCACAGAACCCACGAAATGATGACTTTAAACGAGACTGTTGATATCCCCGCTTCACCAACTTGCTTGTCAATAATTTAAGAAATTGTTCATACGCAGAGCACGCTCCCGCGCACCGAACCAACCGAGATACAAACACTCCGCATGCAGGCGACGAAGGCAAAATATCGCTAAAATACAAATATTCGAAACAAATATTGGAAAATAAGTTTATAATAATGTTTAATCAAGTTGTACATACATAAATAAACAATTTAATTGCATTAAATAACAGAATTTTTCTAACGTACTCTATCGTACTCTAGCGTACTCTGTTTAGTAGTACCCGTTCTGCTAACATGGTACAAGAGATTAATTTCGAAAAAATATAATTGTTAAGAATTATGTAGAGACGACAGAAGGCACTGACGCTTGGTAATTCTGGGCGTGAGTGGAGGTTATGGAGATACTGGACAGTAATCAATATCAAAAGGGTTATGACACAATACAGAATAAGAGCAGAGTAAAAACGGTCCTCCAGAACATCAGGTGCTATGGAGCATCGAGCATCCCGTGCCGATCGGTCACACCCACCGTAATATGATGGAACGGGATAGCGATCAATGGCTATCTCACTTAGGTGCTACAGTGGTTCTAGAAGATAGGAGTAAACACCCTTTTAAACACCGAGTCAACAACTCTAAACTCGAAATTTACATGAACAATTTTAATGCCTAAAAATAATTATATCTAGCCTTTAAACCACCCTTTTTACTGACAAATATCACAATATTTAATTAAATTCTAATAAATAGCCGGATCTCGATAAAATCGAAATATATGGATAAAAACCTATCTTTTAAAATTAACTTTCAATAAATCAAAGATATTTAACAATTGGAAATTTAAATAAGATCCGATCCTGAAGTAATCAAGATATATTATCGTT